>NC_083768.1:8719890-8762390 GCF_963514075.1 Conger conger | reverse complement strand
TAAACCCCTGCCCCAGTCTCTGGCTAGCAAACTGTGTGCCTGTGACTTGGTGTACCACTAACCCGTTGAAGAGTGAGGTCTTTTGGAATGCCTCTTTTTTCAGTGTTCTAGAACTCTTTCTTTCTTTCAACTGCCTGTAGCGATTGTGACATCAGCATTAGAACGTTCAGTTAAGAACGTATTTGTGATCTCACACCTTAGAGGGCTAAAAGAAATGAATGGAAAATTTCACACACTACAGACACAAAATGGTAACACTGTAGCAACATACCGTCCTGGGCGTTGGTCCATGTTGTCTGTGAGTGCTATACTGTACGCTGTAAATGTGTCATGTTCATAAATCCCTCCTCTCTTGCAGCTCCAGAAATCCTGAACTATGAGCCAATAAGCACTGCGACTGACATGTGGTAAGACGTGCACAAACCTCCATTTTACAGAGCCATCCGCGGGCCAAGCCCAGCCAATCACCTGTCACATTAGTCTGGCTTCGCTGCTTCTGATTGGTTGCCATTCATGCCTGTGCAACTGCGATTGGTTACCTGTTTGCTTAGTACACTAAAAATATTAATCTGAGCAAGCATTTTAAGTCTTAGATTTTTATATAATTTGACTCAATTCTGGATTTGCCAACGGGGTGAAAAACCTTCACTTGTCAAGCAAAGCAAACGGTAACTTAAAACAAGCTAATATGTGCTACTTGAGAGAAGAAAATTTGGGTTTAAGTCTCATTACACAACTAAAGCACTTTTGTAGCCCAGAGGTGGAGTCCAGGGGTCAGAAAGTAAAAGTCCTGCCATGATTTCCATCCAACCGTGAGCATGATTTCATTAATTAGCTCTACCTTTAGACTTTTACTTTCCGAACCGAAATTTACACCTCTGGTCAAATTATATTTTTTGTTTTGCAGTGTAAGACATTGTTTCCATGGTTACTTGGCAGGAGCATCGGAGTGCTGGCGTACGTGATGCTGACGGGCGCCTCCCCGTTCCTGGGAGACGACAAGCAGGAGACGTTCCTCAACATCTCCCAGATCAACGTCAGCTACGCCGAGGAGGAGCTGGACGGTCTCGGGGAGCCGCCAATCAACTTCATCAAGTCCCTCCTCCTCAAAGACCCGCGGTGAGCTGTGCACTCATTATTACATTACATTACACGACTGGCAGACGCTCCTATCCAGAGCGACGTACAGTTGATGAGACTAAGCAGGAGACAGTCCTCCCCTGGAGCAATGCAGGGTTAAGGGCCTTGCTCAAGGGCCCAACGGCTGTGCGGATCTAATTCTGGGTACACCGAGGATCGAACCGTCGACCTTGCGGGTCCCAGTCATTTACCTTAACCACTACGCTACAGGCCGCATTTTATTATCTCATTATCTGAACCAGGCAGGTGAAGTCATTAGTGAAATCAGGTGGTGTAGCACACGGTAGGAGTAAATGCCTGCAGACACTGCGGCCCGCAGGACGTGGAGTTGAGAGGGGAGGGTCAGTAATGTAATCTCTATGGGCTGCTGGGGCCACCCCCCCACCCCCACCCCCCCTCAAAATGGAGTCCCAAGGCCAAAACAAATGTGAGATATTGTGGATTCAAAGGGCTCTAAGGGATTGAGGGAAAGGGTTTGGCTGGATACACTGAGCATTTGTGAATGTGTAGAGCTGGTTTAGTATGTAGTATGTAGTGTGCAGTGTGCAGTGTCCAGGCTCTTGGACCTGAGGAACAAGCCTGGGCTTTATTGGTTTTTCTGCATTTTCTCCCTTTGAAGAGTAGGTATTCTGGAATGCTTTTTTTAATGGCGTCTGGGGTGCAGGGTGGATCCTGAGTGTCTCCCTCTCTCCCCCCCTCCCAGGGCCCGTGCCACTGCCCAGGACTGCCTGAACCACCCCTGGCTCCTGCCCCAGGATGGGGAGATCCTGAGGAACCCCCGCCCACCCCTGCAGGAGGAGGAGGAGGAGGATGAGGAAGGTCTGGAGACGGAGGAGCTCATCGTGGTGGCCTCGTACACCCTGGGACCCTGCCGGCAGTCCGACCAGCAGGGCCTGGCCGTGGACCAGAAGGCCGTCTCAAAGCGCTTCAAATTCGAGGCATCCTTCGGCCCCCTGCAGGAGATCATCTTCTGAGTGTGGAGAGCCAGGGCCTCCTGTGGGCCTGTTCTTCAGACACACCTCACTGTCTCTACCCAGAGAGCCAGGGCCTCCTGTGGGCCTGTTCTTCAGACACACCTCACTGTCTCTACCCAGAGAGCCAGGGCCTCCAATGGACCTTCAGACACACCTCACTGTCTCTACCCAGAGAGCCAGGGCCTCCAATGGACCTTCAGACACACCTCACTATCTCTACTCAGAGAGCCAAACAGTGGGAGGCCACTCTCAGATCTCCCCCTTCAACACGCCTCACCATCGTAACTCAGAACAAGAACAAACCCGTCTCCTTAGCTTTTAAACGACCAGAGAGCCAGGGGCACAGATATGGGCCTGTTCTACAGACACACCTCACCTTCTCAACTCTGACAGCCAAACAGGGGGAGGTCTATCTTAGGTCTCCACCTTCAACACACCTCAATATTAGCTTGTGTTAAGTTACTGTGAAATTGAAATTTTCTTGCCCCTTGTCTTGAAATAAGTCAAACCGCCTCATCTGACTGGCGGTACTTTTGTCTTATTTAGCAGAAAGGTGACAGAAGTGTAAATATATAATACTAAAATACTTGCGATTGGCCATTTTTTGGTTTTCAGAGACTGCAGAACCAGGGCCAACGTCGGTCCTGAACACACCTCACCATCTCAAGCCAAACCATCGTCCTTAGATTTTACATTGTTTCCTTCTGTGTACGCCGATTTGTTTGAAACTGGGAGGGTTCTGTCCCTCCAGCTGTTCTCAGTATTCCCCCCAGCTTCATCTCAGTATCGGTGTCCGTCAGCAACCTGGGACTAATGACAACAAAACGTATGCACGTGAAAAATGACGTTTTGCATTTTTATTTAAAAGTTCCGGAAGATACTAAATAACTAGCTTAAATGTGCATTGCGGAAAATAGGAATACCAGTTTGTGTACCCACAAGCTCACACGTGAATATTACTTCAGTGCTTGCTCATAGCCAACACTAATTTTGCTGATGAAAAAAGCTGTTTGAAAACACGCAGCATGGTCAGGACTGTTCTTCTTAGTGCTTCAAGGGAAATTTGCTATAACTTTCTAATGAAAATATGGCTACTGTTTCTACTACTACTGTTTGCCCTATTTCTAAGTGAATACTGCTTATATTAAGATGCCCGGTATAGGCTCATGATGGGGAGTTTAAAAAAAATGAAATCTATATGTAAATATATATGAAATGTGTATATACATATATATGTGAAACATAAGTTAGGATTTGTAGCCATGTTTTAGTGAAACGGTCCTAAAACAGCTGCTTTAATATAGCCAGTGTACTGGTTATATTTCTGAAGCAATAATTAACATTTGTGCACTTAGTTTAAAAATATTACACTGCTAATTCCCAAATAGGCTCAAAGTGTACAGTGTTTGTTTTTCAAGTTTGAATTGGAATCTTTCATCCGAAGTTAATTTTCGTCTTTTAAATCATTTTTTTATATTGCCATAATACTTCTACCCCAGTATATTGTAAACTGTGCTCAAACTTTTTTTTTGTTTTTTTTGTATGTTTGTTTGTTTGTTTTTTGTTTTTTTTACATTTCTTAACTATACCTAATATAGAATGCAAAACACTTTTAACCGCGTATCAACAAGTCTACTGTTGGGTATAATATTTTGGAAACTATTTATAAGAATCACCTTTCAAAGGCCAGACACTATATCTACTCAATAGCTCTTTTATGCCTTGACCAGGAGAAGCTTACACAATCTCACATTTATGAGCATTTTAATGACAAGCTTTCAGTTAAAGCTGTGTTGGTTATCAAATAAGTCATAAAAACATTGATATACTATTCATATTTCTACAGGGACTGTATATCCTCATTAGCAGCCTGACTGACATATATCTGTGACGGTGTTTCACTCATTCACCTGTGAAGTAGCCCCTAATCCTTGTTTACAACACGATATTTTTTATTATATGACTTACTGAATTGGTCAGTACTAAGCATATTGATTCCTTGTTTGATGCCAATAACACTTTTCATTCAGGTTCAGTGCGTTTTAAATAATTTGTAAGTTAGACAATGTAATTAGATTTGCCTCGGTCCAGAAAATGCATGTTATAATTGCATTGTAAAACATTTGCCAATGCAGAGGCAACCGTGTCTGTTGCCCTTACCTCAGTTAACTTTAGTTCCATTTCCTGCAAATCTGAAATCAATCCCACAACTCCAGTGCTATTGTCCAGTGTGTTAATAGGTTGATATTAATGCAGGAAAGTGAGCCAATACACACTACCTGCTGTATCTGAGGGTGCTTTTTCCCTCTTCTTGTAAACCTTGTGCTTTTTTTTTTATACATATAACCTTTGTTAAAGGGATGTACATAATTCTATGAATAAACAGATCTTAATATACCCGACCACTGAAGTTCCTGTGCTGACTATATGATCAGAGATTTGAGTCGCTCTCAACCAACAGGTACAAAGACACCGCCTGAGATGACTAAGGACTTGAAATGTCACCATGGTGAAGGATTACTGAGTTAGCTGGATAACTGCACTGAGTGAAACTCACAAAGCAGGATTACTGAGTTAGCTGGATAACTGTACTGAGTGAAACCCACAGAGCAGGGTTACTGAGCTAGCTGGATAACTGTACTGAGTGAAACTCGGACCACTCTCAAATCTAGAACATGGACAGTGAACCACTTATCCTGCTAACCCAATAATCCTGCTTTGTGAAATATCTCCCAGGTCTCCCAGATAATTACTTACTACAACAATATACCCTTAATGGTTCACAAACCACTATACCAAAGATGTCTTTTTTGGATAAACACACCTGCCAATTTATTTCATTCAAGCACTCAATCACACACACACACAAAACGCATTTTTAAATGTCTTCTTTCTATTATACCTGCCAATATGACCGTTTTATTTACATAGCACTGCTGTGGTGTGACCAGCACCAAACTTCAGACGCGCGTGATGCATATTTGAATCTTTACGGTTATTGTTCTCCGTGTGGCCGGGAGTTAAACGTTCGCCCGTGCTCCATCGCGCTCCCAGGAACGGGGAGAGGAGACGGACTAAAGCCGGTTTTCTGCGCGATCGTCTCCGTTGTGCTCCAGGGCCTCCGGGTCATTAAGCCAGGATGTCGATCCGCCCGCCTTCCCTCAGCTGAAGCACCGCTTCCTGGAGCTGCCATCTGAGACAGGAAGAGAACACCTGGGCCATTACGCCACAGCGCCACCCACAGGACTGAAGCTGAATGCTCTTATTTGAAAACCAGGAATGTTTAGAATAATGATGAAGTTTGATTTAAATGCTTTTATTAAAACTGCGAAATGGTTAGAATTGAGAATAAGTGAATCAGTCAGCATGAGCAATTAGAACTGTATGTATGTTCAAACACATTGAGCTGCAAAGTACAGTTCAGAGAACACTTAATCAGGTGTTTAAAAAGCCATGGCATTGGATACGACCTGTTTTGACTAAGTGATGCCGGTCAAGCAATATGTGTCTTTGCAGAGAGATGTTTTGAGTTAGTGATCACCAGCCCAATTTGCCTGCATCATTATAGAGGCGAAAGGTTAAGACAGCTCAGCTTTCATGGAGTGACAGAAAATATTAAGGCGAGTTAAGAGAGACAATGTGATGTTATATGACAAATGATTGGTTAGCTATAATAAAGACTCGGATACTTCCTACTATTACTTTGGAATTCTCTGATCTCTGGAAGTTCTCTGGAGCACACCGACTCCCCAGATTAATCTGTTTTATTTTAAACTAAAGATTTGTAATGAGCAACTACTGACTCTGAATATTTCTTCAACATCATTGCTGCCAAAACAACTTCTCCCACGTAAAAGGGACAAGGAGGAAAAGCGACAAAAAATATTTCCTCAACACAACGTTGTCTTCACTGCGTGTAGGTATACTGCTACTTAAGGGCTGTCTAAAAGAGCAGAAGATGCCACACAACCCTGGTCTTCCAACGAGACGACATTTCCACTTATTATGACGTAAGGTAAAAACAGCCCCACCCAGTAAATAATACAACATAATAATATCTCATCCTCAGAGTGAGGTCGTAATTATAGCGCTATTCTTTATTTGACTCAGCGATGTACAATTCTGAAAGTAAACTAACTGATCCTCATAATTTGTCATTCATTTCCTCAATATAAAAATGTCTTAGATTTTATATTAATGTCTTTTGAAGGTATTCTACTTTTGTTTCAGCTGATAATAGGTGAAACGTCTCGCATATATGCAGTAGATGAGCCTCTGAATGAAGTATTGCACAGATAACTCACCTGTTCAAAGAGATATTTTTGGATGAGGAAGCGTAGAGATAACCACCAGTCTTAGAGCCCGTCACTGGAATTTTAATCTGAAACACGGAGAAACATGCAATAACAGAAAATAACTGCATACAAGGGAGTACATCTTTAATGAACATGTATTTCTTTCCATTTGAACAGAGCTTGGCTGTGAACGATGAAAAATGAGAGACATAGTTGTGCCAGAATTGACTGTAATACCGGTATGGTCAGCTCCAGGCAGTATGAGCTGACCCAAGTGCTTGTATTGTTCAGACGGTTTTCACAAGACTGACCTGAATGCTAGTGTGGTCAAGATGGTTGAAACAGGACTGACCTGAAAGTTTGTGCGGTAGGCATGGTTGTAACAGAACTGACCTGAATGTTAGTGCGGTAGGCATGGTTGTAACAGAACTGACCTGAACACTGGTGTGGTCACCATGGTTGTAACAGAACTGACCTGAGCACTGGTGTGGTCAGCATGGTTGTAACAGGACTGACCTGAGCACTGATGTGGTCAGCATGGTTGTAACAGGACTGACCTGAGCGCTGGTCTGGTCGATGCGGTTGTGTCGGTCCGTCAGGCGGATGTTGTGGGCCTTCAGGGGCGGGGCTCCCAGGATCTCCATGGCAACAGGGTGATCACTGAGGCGCTCCAACGGCAGGCGGTAGTACTCAGACCTGGCAAAGTTCTCTTCCAGAACACACAACCTACTGTCAGGTTCAGTATGAGTGAGGTTTACATCCAACAGGGCTGGTTGTAATACTCAGACCTGGCAAAGTTCTCTTCCAGAACACACAACCTACTGTCAGGTTCAGTATGAGTGAGGTTTACATCCAACAGGGCTGGTTGTAATACTCAGACCTGGCAAAGTTCTCTTCCAGAACACACAACCTACTGTCAGGTTCAGTATGAGTGAGGTTTACATCCAACAGGGCTGGTTGTAATACTCAGACCTGGCAAAGTTCTCTTCCAGAACACACAACCTACTGTCAGATTCAGTATAAGTGAGGTTTAGATCCTGAATCTAATTATGAATTACATTTGGTTAATTGGTAACTAAGGGGGCAATTACTTTTTCACATACATGATATGGCTGCTTGATTACTTTTATCATTAAATAAATGCAATATTAATTTATTTTTTAATGTGTTTACTCAGGTTCCCTTTGGCTCATGTTACATTTTGTCTAAGGATTTGAAACAAATCTGCAATTATAGAGGAAATCTGGAAGGCACTGTATCTCACAGCACAACTTGGGCCAGTCGACTAAATCTACAGTCAAAGGATCTGACATGAACAGCACGCCACTGTACATGTGTTTCAGTGAGCAGTGTGATGAGAAACACACTTCTACATTCACACTGCACATGCCACAGACTGACCGTTTACCTGCATTAATCACACTAAGTCAGCAACACGTTATTTACCCTTCGTTTATTATCTTTTAAAACGCTGGTTAGTGATAGTGGACAGGAGGGATGGCCTACTTTGCATAAGGTAATACATCATGGAGCAGCCCCCGCCGGTAAAGAGGGTCATAAAGATGGCCATCTGCTGAAGACTCCTCGTGGAAGGCCCCATAACCGCTGCCTGTGTAACCACAAGTCAAAGAGTGCGACGAGCTGGACTGTTACAAAGACCACCACGCAACAGGCAAACACGCAACAGGCAAACACGCAACAGACCAACACGCAACAGACAAACGCAACATAGAAACAGGCAACAAGCAAACACGCAACAGACAAACACGCAACAGACAAACACGCAACATACAAACACGCAACATACAAACACGCAACAGGCAAACACGCAACAGGCAAACACGCAACAGACAAACACGCAACATAAAAACACGCAACAGACAAACACGCAACAGACAAACACGCAACATACAAACATGCAACATACAAACATGCAACAAACACGCAACAGGCAAACACGCAACAGACCACGCAACATACAAACACGCAACAGACAAACATACTTCACACATTAAAGTGTCGGTGGAGAGAAAACGGGGCTGTGTTCGAAACAACATACTTAGCATACTGCTTGTACTACTTTTACATTATTGGCATTTGGCAGACGCTCTTATCCAGAGCGACATAGTTGATTAGACTAAGCAGGAGACAATCTTCCCCTGGAGCAATGCAGGGTTAAGGGCCTTGCCCAAGGGGGCTGTGCGGATTTTATTGTGGCTACACCAGGGATTAGAACCACCCACCTTGCGTGTCCCAGTCATTCACCTAAACCACTAAGCTACAGGCCACCCTTTTCACTATACTTTCATTATACTTTCAATGAAAATCTGCCTGAAATTTTGCACGAGAAGTATGCTTGCATGCGGTTTTCTAACACAGCCCTTGTCTACAAAAATCATCAGTGCATTGCTGTCAAATAGGTTGCATGAAAATAGGTCAAAGGCCTATGGCACAGTACATTCAGAATTTGGGCATATTGGGGTTGCCATGAAGAGTCTTTTTTTTTTATCAATCACAAGAGAGGGTAGACATAAAATACCAATGTGTTGAAAATTATTGTAAAATACAGGCGTACATTAATTACAACAAGAAAAGATTCCATAGGATGATGAATGCATCCTATTCCCTGACTCAACACCCCAACAAGCAACCTACAACATGTACGTAGAGACCGCCTTGTAGTACTACTTCTTATGAAATACAGGAAGAACGGGGTCTTTTTCAGGTGGTGTTTTTACATGCCTGCTAAGAAAACAAGTTATGAAAGCTGCTGGTGAGTTATATCACATCCTACGGTTATATCACTAGCACAGAAGAATGTCAATGCGTCAGCAGTGGGGCCTAGGTTGTTTTTGTGTGTGCTTTGTGTCTAATGCATTCGTTGTGTAACTGTACATATGGCAATATAGTAACGCAAATAACCACACATTACAAGGGTGGTATACAGAAGAGCATCTCTGAGTTTATAGAGAATGGTGCGGAAAACATCCAGTGAGCAGCAGTTCTGTGGGCAGAAGAACATCTCTGAACACACAACGTGTCAAACCCCTAAGTGGATAGGCTACAGCAGCAGAAGACTTAAGTCTAAAGAAATACGTCTAATGAATACCTAATAAAATGCTCACCGAGTGTATGTAACGTTTATATTTTTACGATATCTGATGTAGCCTAACTATCTTAGCTGCTGTTAATACTAATGTACATGTCTATAAACAAAAAAGTTATGAAAGCTTGCAGGTTTTGACAGCAAGTTACGAAATCTGATTCGCCGGTGTGTTATATGACTAGCACCGAACATTTTCCTTATCGGCAGTGTCGCTAGCCCCCTGGTCGAGGTCTTATTTTGTCACCCAGCTTGATTTATTATTAAAGAACTGGGCCGGCGATATTTCTTTGTCCTGCTGCCCGTTATTGTAATTAGCCAGCGAACAGCCAGCGAATTAGCCAGTGCGATAGACCGACAGCGAGAAAGGTGACACGAGGACACGGAAACAGCAGCGTGCGATCCGCTTTGAAAAGCTAGAAAACAACACATTTCACTGTGTTTGCAGTTATTTAGGGTCCACGAACTAGCTAGTTAACGTCGATTATTATTATTATCCATCTACTGTGCCGTAATATTATCTATCCTGGGTTTATTTCTGCCACATCTGTGAGACCCTATCACGCTGATGGCTAACGTTAGCTACTCGCCAAAATCTACTTGAAACGAGACATAACAAGCCAAGAGGAGCGGATGAAATGAATCGTCCAAGTAGCAGCCGAGTTGCAAGGTGTTGTTTTTCAGAGTAGGAACCCAGACGCAACTGCTTTCGTTCAATGTCATTCACTGATGAATGTAAGATACTTTCCACCAACTGAATAATAGTAGTAGTAGCAAACGATATGTCTACTTACCAAATTAAACAAAAAACGAAACTTAATGTGGAAACCCTCAGTTAAGTTTTATTATTGTGTAAAAATATATCAAACACTGTCAGAATTATATCGAGAACATTTTAAATGAATGGTCGCTTCTGTTGTGTAGACCAATGCCGCCTTCTATGTGAGCGGCCATATTGTTTCAAAATGAAACTTTATTTATACTATATGACATTTCACCGACACTTTTCTAATGTTCCATTCTTACTGTAGGACAACCGTGGCAGGCTAATAGATGGTACAGGGATGTTGTGGTGGGCTATTCTGATGCAAGACAGGAAGAATGGCGTTGGGCTATTTTTGTTTTTTGTTTTTTTACAATCTATCGTACCCATGCAGCTGTTGTGTAAAGCAGTGAAGTACGATAACATGGCATCGTGATAGTCCAAATGAGGGCTTGGACTTTTGAGCACCTATGTTTTCCCCGCTCTAACAAGCGCAAAAAAAAAAAAACCATGGGTGCGAATGTTTTGGTACCTCACATGAAACTGGCCAGAAGATAATAGATAACGTCATCTTTGTTGTTGGATTTGGTACACAAATCTGACCATGCGCTCGTAACTACGATATATCTTCTTTTCTTTTCTTTTGTCGATGTCGATCATTTTCTGACGATAAGGAGCCTTGCAATTTTGTGGTTGCAGAACGATTTAATGCTTCATGTGCTTATAGGAAGTTATTGCTCCTGCCGTCAATGGTGAAATGCGTTAGCGTAGCATTTAGCAGTATACCGGCAATGCAATGCAGTTATATATCGCAGAAAATCTTCCCTCTGCCACCAAACGGCGAGTTTTTCCTCCTGAGAGCAGCAACAAGAAAGACAGAAGATAGGTCATGAATAGAAATGAAAAGCACTGGCGTGACAGTTAAGATACACTATTGTGAATTCATTTAGGCATCGGTCGGTTTTTGAATGGTCAGTGTTTATATTATCAATGTGCTGTTTCCTGTTGTTTGTGTTATATTGGCCAACACAAATTCATTCATTCATTCATTCATTATCCTAACCCGATTATCCTGAACACGGTCGCAGGGGGGCTGGAGCCTATCCCAGCATACATTGGGCGAAATCAGCCCAATCAGCCTAACCTGCAAGTCTTTGGACTGTGGGAGGAATATGCAAACTCCACACAGAGAGGCCCCGGCCGACCGGGATTCGAGCCCCAGGTCCCTCCTGTGAGGCGGCAGTGCTACTCCGCCCCCAACAAATTATATTATTATTATTATTATTATTATTATTATTATTATAAATAATATTATAAATATAATTAAAAAATTGTTGAAAGTGCAGAAAAATAAGAGACTGGAACACATCTTGGCGCAAACAAAAATGGTAAAAGTCAAACAATTTAAAAAATGTGCTCTTGATCATCACATTATCATGATACTTGCAGAGTCATCTCAAGGGTGGCTCGATAATTCTGCTGAGTAGTTCAGGAAAGAATCATGATAAGACCTAGGTAATAATGTGTTACACGATCAAGAGCACATTTTGGTTTATGCCCAGTAGTTGTCCTGTTTCTAATTTTTCTCCGCTTTTAATCTTTGTTTTAATGATTTTTTTAAATACATAATTTGCGTTGGCCAGTATAACACAAACAACAGGAAACTGTATATACATTGACAGTACAACGCTGACCATTGAAAAAAACCTACCGATGCCTAAATTAATTCACAATAGTGTATTTTAATTGTCACACCAGTGCTTATAATTTCTATTCATCTTCAGTTGTTGAGTTGTGTTTATGATTGGGAAGAACATTTTTTTGAGAAACGATGTGTAGTTTCAGAAAAATCGTGTCAACTATCGACATAAAACACAACAGAGTTGAAATATTAAAGCGCTTTTATTATTAATTTACACATCTGTCGCCTGCGCAAATGTTTCACCCTAATTCTCGCGGTACACAGCCATTTTGGCTCAAGCTCTCGGCAGTTCCGGCTTGTTTACGTTATTCTGTTGTGGGCAGATGCGAGTAGTGGAAAGGGCACGTGAGGACAGCGAGCAGCAGTTTGCAAGCCGTTTTGAAAACGCGAGCAGCCAATACCGAAAGTGAGAAGCCGAAGTGAGAGTATTTTCGGATTATTTACAGTAAGTAGACAACTGGTGTTAGGCTTAATTTTAATTATCAGGAATTCAATCATTTCTAATGCATCCACCATGATAATTACCTAACTCTTTCATATAATCGTTGAATAATAGGTGTTGAGGTGAATTTTACTGCACATATCACAGGCATTGTATTGACAGTGTCATTTGTATAACATTTAATTGATTTAGATGTAGATCGACGGGGTTTTAAAAAAAATACATTTGCTGATAGTGTCTGCCTCAGAAATGGTTTAAATTATAGAGTTGGCTTCGGTGTGGCCTTTCCCCTTACCGTGTTCTCTACTTGCTAGCCAGTTGCTCGATGTTGTCGTTCAGAACCTCGCGATTGCATTCGTCCAATGTCACTCACAGATTAGCGTAAAACACTTTCAACCCTTTATGTATCTGCTGGCAAATATATTTAATTCTACTGTGGCGTCTTCTGTGATACGCAGGTTTTAATTCCTGTCGCCTGTATGATGCGCAGGGTTGCCAGGTTCTGCTCAAATCTCCAGCCCATAATCTACTCAGAACCCGCCTCAAATGACTTAAAACTAGCCCAAGAATAATTTTCCATTTCGGTAGATTTGAAGAGATCACGTTTGAACATGTTTTCTTAATATTTTCTTCATATTTTGGTTTTTGTTTGTTTAGAGCAAAATATAGCCTGTTGAGGGAAATGTTTTGAAGGCTCTTACGTTAGTTAAAAAGAAGCTATGCTTGAAGACTTTCTTTCTTCTTTTTTTTACTGTGGTAGCCCAACTGAAAGTGCACGCCTTGTTTTCTCATCCAATTTCAATGTGTTTTCTCTCTCCGTCTTCTTTTCCTGGAATAACCACATACACACGCCATTAGAGCGATTAAGACAATACATATTTTTCTTAATTCCCCCTCCTATTTTTCGTTTTAACCGCAAATTGTATTACGTATTTTGAATGTTGTTGTTTCTTAAAAGGAAACCACGGGCAGTCAATTTGCTATGCGTATAATCATTTTACTTCTGTGGACCCTACCAGGAGCAGTTATTCTGTCAGTCTTTTTTTCTTCGTATTCTTTCTCTCCCCAGCTTGTTACTTATTTATTTATTTTCCAATTTGGCGTGAAAACGGCGGTCCTGGCAACACTTCCTGATGCGTATTTCATTGTTAGGATAGCCTGTTGTCCACCACCACTCCAAGGTTTCTTGCACTAGGGGATGAGGTCACTGTGGTATCCCCTAGTGAGATGGAGAAATCAGAGAAGGGACAGGTTATAGCAAGGGATGAAGATCACCTCCATCTTACCTGGGTTGGTTGATGGTGGTTGCCCATCCAGCTCTGGATGTCTCTCAGGCAGGCGGAGATACGGGTAGAGACCTGTGTGTATAAATGAAATATAAGTATACAAATGAAAGGGCACGATTCATGTTGAGCAGTCTAAGTGACCTTTTGGGCTCGTGATGTTTAGGTTTATTTATGTCAATGTGGTATGTATGCTGTGGAGGTCAGGTGCAGAACAAACAGATATTCAACATGGTCAGCATGTTTTTTTTATTTAAATAAGCAGAATCGGCTTGCTGAAATTATGAACTTAATTATTAGCCGCCGGATGGGTGCAACAGGAGTTCAAGGTGGGAAGCCCTAAAGGTGTTGATGCTTTTCACAACAACTGTGGAACACTTTTGCTCTCAAGATAAAGACTTAGCATTAAAGTATAATGGGAAGAAAACTTTTGTTGAAAAGGCATTTTTAGGCTTCTCTGGGCAGACCCGAATGTCCCTTTTCTCCCGCAGGAGAGGATGCTGGGCACGGTGGTGGTGGGCGTTGGGAGAGCCGGGCGCGCGCGGATCGCTGACCTCTGCGATCCAGCGCCCTGCAGCCCTGCTGATAAACTCATCCTGAGGGGCTTTGTGTCCAGGTAAATGGTCGGCATTTAAAAAGGCGCCTCTACAATTGATGCTACACACACACACACACACACACACGGCGATTGGCTGCCATGCAAGGCACCGACCAGCTCGTCAGGAGCATTTAGGGGTTGGGTGTCTTGCTCAGGAACACTTCGACACAGCCCGGGCGGGGGATCGAACCGGCAACCCTCCGACTGCCAGACGACTGCTCTTACCGCCTGAGCCATGTCACCCCGCAGGTGGGTCAAAGGACGGGAAGTGACGACGCCTAAAGGTGCGATAGGTCATTTCAGACATCTAACGGTCACAAGAGGAATGGCAACAACAAACTACAACGCTGTTTATCCCTACCCCTTCTCTGTGAACGTGCTGACGTTGAAACGCCATTGGCGGTGGTAATTAGAACCAATTTTCAACCAATGAGCTTGAATTGTTGTACAGCTATACAATGTTTTGTGAGTGTCGGGCCGTCAACGGTATATATTTTTTTTAAAACAGGCAAAGGGTGAGTCAACATGTCAGTGAGCCTTTTTCAATGACAGGAAGGGATTTACAGTTGTCTTGCAACAATGTTTTAATACAAAAATCTTAACTATTGTATGTACTTTTAAATGACAGTAAAACCAGTAGAAACAGGTTCCTGGAGACAATGAAGACTTCACAGTGTAAAAAGCTTCCTGGCCTGTACACAAAAGGGCAGTAGTCTTAACTCAGTAACTTAACTCGGCTACAGTGAAGTTCTTTGCGGAAAGTGACTGGGCACATGCAGATTAAGAGCTCAGTGGGGTGGTAGAAGCGCGAGAGCGTGCCTCTCGGTCCGTCAGCGTTTCTCAGCACTGTGGAAAGCAGCGAAGAAGACAAAGGGTTGAAATGCTTGCTGTTGTCATTTACGCAACACCGTGTACGCACATTTACTGCACTGTAAGATTGCAAGTTTAGTTTAGTTTAATTCATTTATTTGTCAGGGATCATATTAAAAAACATTAATCTCACACAAGGAGAAGAGATGCATTGTAGCAGTGTCAACACAAACGCTAATACAATTAATGCAAAAATCATTCATAGATCCAAATGTACGTTCATCATTATACCCGACATTGCAATCAGCAACCCCCCCCTTCCCCTTTCCAAGTAAGTTTGTATGAAATATAAATGTCTTTTGTTCCTTTTTTTAAAAGTGCGTGCACAGCAAAATGGCCTCTCCCTAAACGTGCAACTGGATTTCCTGCTCTCTCCACTAATGTTCCCCCCTTCATTCTCACTGGGCCAGGGTTTGTTATGCAACCGATTCCCAGTGATTCCCCTTTTTTTTTTTTATTCTTTTTTTTTTGACTGCTGCAGCACTGCGCTGCTTATAGACATGTTGTTGCGCCCCCTGCAGGAGGAGCCTGGAGGAGCAGCAGTCCGTGAAGCAGATCTCCCTGGAGGACGCTCTGAGCCGGGAGGACGTTCAGGTGGCCATCGTGAGCACGGAGAACACCAGCCATGAGGACCTCATCCGGTACAGAGCACCCATCCGGTCCCAATCGCCGTGCTCACCGTCCCTAACAGCAGCTCCATTAGCCGTCCTGAGTGGCTAAAGTGCGTAGAGCCTAGCGGCTAAAGTGCGTAGAGCCTAGCGGCTAAAGTGCCCGGAGCCTAGCGGCTAAAGTGCCCGGAGCCTAGCGGCTAAAGTGCGTAGAGCCTAGCGGCTGAAGTGCCCGGAGCCTAGCGGCTAAAGTGCCTATAGCCTAGCGGCTAAAGTCCTTATAGCCTAACAGCTAAAGTCCCTATAGCCTAGCGGCTAAAGTGCCCGGAGCCTAGCGGCTAAAGTCCCTATAGCCTAACGGCTAAAGTCCCTGGAGCGTAGTGGCTAAGGTGCTTAACACGGGCCTAGAAGGTTGCTGGTTCAAGCCCCAGTGTAGC
Source organism: Conger conger (assembly GCF_963514075.1). Taxonomy (NCBI): domain Eukaryota; kingdom Metazoa; phylum Chordata; class Actinopteri; order Anguilliformes; family Congridae; genus Conger; species Conger conger. The sequence goes on along the minus strand of NC_083768.1, from coordinate 8,746,175 downwards.
GACAATAAGATCACTGCAGCTTGAAGAAGGTCCTTAACCCCACACTGCTCTGGGATTGGCCCCCTGCTTCGTCCAATCAACTGTAAGTAGCTTTGGATAAGAGCCGAATAACGGCTGTGATGTAGTGTCTGCAGGTCGGTGTGCTGACCTCAGTTCCTGAGGCCGCTAACGGCGTATGAGGTACCTGTGTCACAGGTAGATATGTTTGAGAGGATGTGTAGTTCCTGCGTTAGCTAATCAAAGTCTGTGATGTCTAAGCTTAGCACTGTGGCCTGGTATGGACTACCGGCCAGTATATCTACTCTACGAGAGAAATATAAACTATATGATATTTAAAAAATATTGGTTTTAATTCCTGTCGCCTGTATGATGCGCAGGGTTGCCAGGTTCTGCTCAAATTTTCCGTTTAGGTAGATATGAAGAGATCACGTTTGAACATGTTTTCTTAATATTTTCTTCTTATTTAGGTTTTTGTTTGTTTAGAGCAAAATATAGCCTGTTGAGGGAAGTGTTTTGAAGGCTCTTACGTTAGTTACAAAGAAGCTATGCTTGAAGGCGACTTTCTTTCTTCTTTTTTTTACTGTGGTAGCCCAACTGAAAGTGCACGCCTTGTTTTCTCATCCAATTTCAAAATTCATTTGGAATTTGGAGCCAGGCTTCCCCAGGAAACAATATTTGATCAGGGGGGTTGAGGCACATGGCTTTCACTGGGGCAGAGCTCCACACAGTTTCTCCTTGGTTCCTGGTTGGTTATGATGTCCAAGGTTTTCTGTTGCAGAAATGAAACCATTGCACCAGTTGCACTGAAACAATCAGAATAATACCAAACATGAATATTATTTAAACTGACTTTGTCATGAAACATCCAATGCTTTATGCATACTTTCAGGGAAACTGAGGAATGAGGGAGATGTGAGAGGGAGGGAGTAAGGAAACCTTCCCGTGCCATAAAGGATATTGCACCCTGATAGGAGAGGTATTTACAGGGGGTTCATGATGACAGCTGTTTTGGGAGCAATGCATGCGTTTTCCTCCACAGGCTTATTGTACATACCGAAGGTCATCGGAACAACTACAGATAGAACACGTGTCAGATAGACAAAGCCATGAACACTAAGGCAGGTTTACAAGCAGAATACAGCTCGATGAAGTTATGGCATGTCATAAACTAGAACAGGGGTGCACAACTCCGGCGTGCTGCTTTTTGTTAATCTTGCCTTAATGACTTTTTCTGACAGCTCTAGAAATGGTTCCTTCCTGTACTTGAGCACAGGAAAATCTTTAGGATACACTGCAGTTGTAGCTGGTGCATATACACATGTCTGATCAAGATATTATTTAGTTAATTCAATGCATACTTTCAGGGAAACTGAGGAATGAGGGAGATGTGAGAGGGAGGGGGTAAGGAAGGGGGGTCCAATGTCCAATGTCTGGGCCCCAACAGGCCGTGCTTCCTGAAACCTTCCCGTGCCGTAAAGGATGTTGCACCCTGATAGGAGAGGGATTTACAGGGGGTTCATGATGACAGCTGAACAATGCATGCGTTTTCCTCCACAGGCTCCCGCCCGTATGGGTGCAGAGACGATGGGGGCTAACATTGTATGCTCCTGGGGTTAAATTACTTTACAGCCACATATCGCCACCGTACCAGAGGAAGACAGCAAGCTGACCAGCACACCGAGTGACAATGCCAGATTTGAATAATTTCGGCCTCACAGATGAATAGGACATAGCGTCAGAGTGCTTTTGATGGTTTCACATTCACAGTGTTCAACAAATCAAAAACAACTTTACAGATTCTTCAGAGTGATTTGCAAGGCTTTTCACACAATCCTCTGTGCGACTAAAGAGCTGTAGAACTGAGCTGAGCGTTCTCGCTGGATGTAATTATTGCAGGTCTGGTCAGACTCAGTCGCCACACAAGTTAATTAAATGAGATTCTACTGCACAAACGATGCTTTCAGCTTATTGTCAGAATGAAAAGCGGGAGATACAATGAAATGGTTTAAGAAGAATAAATAGCTGTAACTGTAGAAGCTAGTTCCAAGGCTTCGGTGAATAGGAGCGCTCTGTGATCTACGGAGGGGTTTTTTTTGGAAGTAGGCAAATAATGCTTCAATACACTGGATCTGATGGATCGATGTACCAGACAAGAAATATATTTTAGAGTGAATCCGTTCTTCAGAAACGGACATACTGCGTTTTGTTACTGGTGTGTGCACTTATTGTTCATAACGATGGTCATTGGAACAACTATAGATAGAACACGTGTCAGATAGACAAAGCCATGAACACTAAGGCAGGTTCACAAGCAGAATACAGCTTGATGAAGTTATGGCATGTCATAAACTAGAACTCCGGCGTGCTGCTTTTTGTTAATCTTGCCTTAATGACTTTTTCTGACAGCTCTAGAAATGGTTCCTTCCTGTAGTTGAGCACAGGAAAATCTTTAGGATGCACTGCAGCTGTAGCTGGTGCATATACAAATGTCTGATCAAGATATTATTTAGTTAATTCAATAATTAAGAGCAGATGTTGGCTCAAAAATCCTGAAGCAGATTGGCCATTGCTGTCCACCCCTGAACTAGAAGCAAGGCGTGATTACAATAATTATTGTGAAGAACTATAACATCGAGATGCAAAAAACAAGAAACAAGTACCGAATCAAAGTGCTAGATGGAGATGTAAATGCAGCATAGAAGGCCTAGATCAGGACACAAGTGATATCTGAGTAAAACGAGGTCTGGGCTTATGTGCGGTGGAGTAGTGCTAGGGCGGTGGAAAAGACGGGTGTGGGTGTTGAACTGGCCTTTCATGGTTAACGCTGAACCTGCGGCTTTTGTCCTGGCTTTTGTTTTTGCAGTTTTGAGTGTGGGTGTCCTGCTCACCACGATCAGGAGAATGTCAAAGTTAGGCTAAAGATTGCTGTGTCTCTTCTGTTTTGGTATTAATGCCGAATGGGACATGTTGTTCTTCTGAATGGCCTCTAGGTGTCAGTATTGGCACACGCTCGATCGTGATTTTTTACTGGTCATCGGGTCTAGCCTGGTAATCACTGGGCTTGGGTGTCGATGTTAGCGCATGCTCAATCGTGATTTTTTTCACTGGTCATCAGGTTTAGCCTGGTAGTCTGAGGGGTTAATTAATGTTCATAATTATTTCATTGGCTGAATCGGATCATTAGGCAATCGCCATTCACATTGGATGAAAGGACTCCCCTGCTTTGTTTGGATAAGACACACAGATAATGGCGGTTATTTAAACTTAATGAGCTCTGGCTGAACGCAAGCTGCTGTAGATAACTGCTCGTGGCCATGTGTCTGTATGGGAATACACAGTATGTTGAATACTCCAAATGCAGAATCGGAATAGAACACAGTTATAGAGCAGCCTGTGGTCTAGTGGTTAAGGTGACTGGGACCCGCAAGGTTCTTGGTTCAATTCCCAGTGTAGCCACGACTGAACACTCCTTGAGTAGGACCTTAACTCCACGTTGCTCCAGGGGGATTGTCCCCTGCGTATGTGGGAGAAAAATATAATGCAGTACAATGTAACCTAGGATATATGTATCCAGATATGTACAATGCATATAGTTAGAAAACTGCTTAAAAGAATAAAATGTGCTTGTGACAGATAACCAGCAAAATTGTAAGGGAGGGGTGAGTGCTCGGCCGCGGCTTCAGGAGATAAGGCAGAACACCCTCCCATCGGTGGGTGTGCTCAGGTGACTTGTTATGATAGAAAAGAATGAGGAGGAAGCGCATCCAAGGTCGGTTCCTCCTTAACCAGCCTAAGGAGGAAAGACGGAGGATAAATGTAAGCTTTGTAGTTACTGTAGCAGTGTGTTAATTGCAAAACAAATGTTATATGACTTAAACAGCAGACGTGGGCCCAGGAGCACAACACGTGATGGAAAAGTACTGAAACACTGTATGAAGACGATTGGCTTTCATCGTAATGTATTCATGTGATAATGTGTGTGTATGATGTGTAATGGTATAAGAATAGACACCCTGTCTGCTAAAATCTAGAGTGTATTCTCACATTGGAAACTGTGTTTCCGCTCTTGTTTCAGTTCTGCGTTAATTCAGACGAGTTCTGAATGCAGTGCTAAAGGTTTAAGTTCTGCAGTAATTCAGACGAGTTCTGAATGCAGTGCTAAAGGTTTAAGTTCTGCGTTAATTCAGTCGAGTTCGGAATGCAGTGCTAAAGGTTTAAGTTCTGCGTTAATTCAGACGAGTTCTGAATGCAGTGCTAAAGGTTTAAGTTCTGCGTTAATTCAGACGAGTTCTGAATGCAGTGCTAAAGGTTTCAGTTCTGCGTCATTTCAGACAAGTTCTGAATGCAGTGCTAAAGGTTGTTTAGTTGTTCACGTTAACATTGTGAGGACGCTGTGGCTGTGGCTGGTGCCCTGTCTGTTTATCGTTGGAAGTGTCTGGTGAAGGAGAGGTGACCAGTGGAACAAGTTGACGAGAGGTTGACTAAAAGTGAACGAATGAACGTTCAACACCGCGAGTAAGCATCCCAAACTTCTCTTCCCCCCTTCCTGATTGAGCGCAGGAGGTTCCTGGAGGCGGGGAAGCACGTGTGCGTGGAGTATCCAATGGCGCTGTCCTACGGCGTTGCCATGGAGCTGTGGGACCTTGCCGAGAAGAAAGGTATGCTGGGTCTTTTATTTATTTTTCTTTTTTTTTTGTGGGGAGTGATATAACGCTTTTGTATTCCCGAGACTAACACTGATCTGCGTTTCTGCACGTCTCTCTGGATGATCTGCCTCGGGATGGGTGTAATGCGCTGTAGTAATGGAGTGGGGAGGTGGGGGGCTTTGGTGCGTTGGGTTTTCAGGTAGTCTCTCTTTGTACCACACTGAGTAATCTCAGAATAAAGAGAGGGCGTTTTAGCCAGACCTGGGTCAAATACATCATTGTATCGGATTCAAATACTACTTTCCAATGCTTCACTGAGCTTGCCTGGTGTACTGGAACCTATGAAGCGCCGTCCCCGGCTTCTGGTCCCCTCGGTTGGCTCAATCGCGCCAGGCAAGATCAATCGACCAAAGAAAAGCCATAAAATCCAAAGCAGTTACGTATTTGACACCTAGGTCTTGTTTCAGCTCTCGAGTGCCTCAGGGTGCAGTAAGAGGCCTTGGCCACAGGGGGCGCTGCTGATGCCTTCGCGTCCCGTGCGTTTCCCACAGGGAAGGTGCTTCACGAGGAGCACATCGAGCTTCTGACAGGCGACTACAAGCAGCTGAAGAAGGACTTGGCAGGCAAGAGCCTTCAGGAGGGCACCCTGCACTTCACAGGTAAGGTGTCACACCCAGGGGGCCATGGAGAGGGTCTTTCATTTCAGCTATATGGTGTCAGACCAGGGGGCTATGGAGAGGATCATGGAGAGGATCTTTCATTTCAGCTATATGGTGTCAGACCAGGGGGCTATGGAGAGGATCATGGAGAGGATCTTTCATTTCAGCTATCTGGTGTCAGACCTGGGGCCTATTATACCTTTTTAAAGTTCACAAAGTTTCATTTTGATCGGGAACTTTCCAGCTTGGCAAACTACTCGGTTCAGGCTGTTCATTCAGCTGGGTCAAGTGCAGTGTCCGGGGTTTATATGTGCCAATGGGCAGCACAGTGAGGGCGTTTTCGGGAGAGGGGAATTAGCGAGTCAAGCGCTGCTAGTCGAGGCGGAGGTTTGGCACTGCTGAGTAGAGCGCTCCTCGGCGTCCATTTTGAGTGCTCTGGCTCCATTCACTCGCCATGCTTCAGCACTTCAGCACACGCACCGCCCTTTAGCACGTGTGCTTTATTGTAGCGCCAATCAACTCCACGTCCTGAGGGCCGCAGTGTCTGCAGCCCTACTCAACTCCACGTCCTGCAGTGTCTGCAGCGCTACTCAACCCCACGTCCTGAGGGCCGCAGTGTCTGCAGTGCAGGACGTGGGGTTGAGTAGCACTGCAGACACTGCAGGACGTGGGGTTGAGTAGCGCTGCAGACACTGCAGGACGTGGAGTTGAGTAGCACTGCAGGACGTGGAGTTGAGTAGCACTGCAGACACTGCAGGACGTGGAGTTGAGTAGCACTGCAGACACTGCAGGACGTGGAGTTGAGTAGCACTGCAGACACTGCAGGACGTGGAGTTGAGTAGCACTGCAGGACGTGGGGTTGAGTAGCACTGCAGACACTGCAGGACGTGGGGTTGAGTAGTGCTGCAGACACTGCAGGACGTGGAGTTGAGTAGCACTGCAGACACTGCAGGACGTGGAGTTGAGTAGCACTGCAGACACTGCAGGACGTGGGGTTGAGTAGCACTGCAGACACTGCAGGACGTGGAGTTGAGTAGCGCTGCAGACACTGCAGGACGTGGAGTTGAGTAGCACTGCAGACACTGCAGGACGTGGAGTTGAGTAGCACTGCAGACACTGCAGGACGTGGAGTTGAGTAGCATTGCAGGACGTGGAGTTGAGTAGCATTGCAGACACTGCAGGACGTGGAGTTGAGTAGCACTGCAGACACTGTGCAGGACGTGGAGTTGAGTAGCGCTGCAGACACTGCAGGACGTGGAGTTGAGTAGCACTGCAGACACTGTGCAGGACGTGGAGTTGAGTAGCGCTGCAGACACTGCAGGACGTGGAGTTGAGTAGCGCTGCAGACACTGCAGGATGTGGAGTTGAGTAGCACTGCAGACACTGTGCAGGACGTGGAGTTGAGTAGCATTGCAGACACTGCAGGACGTGGAGTTGAGTAGCACTGCAGGACGTGGAGTTGAGTAGCATTGCAGACACTGCAGGACGTGGAGTTGAGTAGCACTGCAGACACTGCAGGACGTGGAGTTGAGTAGCGCTGCAGACACTGCAGGACATGGAGTTGAGTAGCACTGCAGACACTGTGCAGGACGTGGAGTTGAGTAGCACTGCAGACACTGCAGGACGTGGAGTTGAGTAGCACTGCAGAACGTGGAGTTGAGTAGCACTGCAGGACGTGGAGTTGAGTAGCACTGCAGACACTGCAGGACATGGAGTTGAGTAGCACTGCAGACACTGCAGGACGTGGAGTTGAGTAGCGCTGCAGACACTGCAGGACGTGGAGTTGAGTAGGGCTGCAGACACTGCAGGACGTGGAGTTGAGTAGCACTGCAGGACGTGGAGTTGAGTAGCACTGCAGACACTGCAGGACGTGGAGTTGAGTAGCGCTGCAGACACTGCAGGACGTGGAGTTGAGTAGCGCTGCAGACACTGCAGGACGTGGAGTTGAGTAGCGCTGCAGGACGTGGAGTTGAGTAGCACTGCAGGACGTGGAGTTGAGTAGCACTGCAGGACGTGGAGTTGAGTAGCACTGCAGACACTGCAGGACGTGGAGTTGAGTAGCACTGCAGACACTGCAGGACGTGGAGTTGAGTAGCATTGCAGACACTGCAGGACGTGGGGTTGAGTAGCACTGCAGACACTGCAGGACGTGGAGTTGAGTAGCACTGCAGGACGTGGAGTTGAGTAGCACTGCAGACACTGCAGGACGTGGAGTTGAGTAGCACTGCAGACACTGCAGGACGTGGAGTTGAGTAGCACTGCAGACGCTGCAGGACGTGGAGTTGAGTAGCACTGCAGGACGTGGAGTTGAGTAGCACTGCAGACACTGCAGGACGTGGAGTTGAGTAGCACTGCAGGACGTGGAGTTGAGTAGCGCTGCAGGACGTGGAGTTGAGTAGCACTGCAGGACGTGGAGTTGAGTAGCACTGCAGACACTGCAGGACGTGGAGTTGAGTAGCACTGCAGACACTGCAGGACGTGGAGTTGAGTAGCACTGCAGACACTGCAGGACGTGGGGTTGAGTAGCACTGCAGACACTGCAGGACGTGGAGTTGAGTAGCACTGCAGACACTGCAGGACGTGGAGTTGAGTAGCACTGCAGGACGTGGAGTTGAGTAGCACTGCAGGACGTGGAGTTGAGTAGCACTGCAGACACTGCAGGACGTGGAGTTGAGTAGCACTGCAGACACTGCAGGACGTGGAGTTGAGTAGCACTGCAGACACTGCAGGACGTGGAGTTGAGTAGCATTGCAGACACTGCAGGACGTGGGGTTGAGTAGCACTGCAGACACTGCAGGACGTGGAGTTGAGTAGCACTGCAGGACGTGGAGTTGAGTAGCACTGCAGACACTGCAGGACGTGGAGTTGAGTGGAGTAGCACTGCAGACACTGCAGGACGTGGAGTTGAGTAGCACTGCAGACACTGCAGGACGTGGAGTTGAGTAGCACTGCAGGACGTGGAGTTGAGTAGCACTGCAGGACGTGGAGTTGAGTAGCACTGCAGACACTGCAGGACGTGGAGTTGAGTAGCACTGCAGGACGTGGAGTTGAGTAGCGCTGCAGACACTGCAGACGTGGAGTTGAGTAGCACTGCAGACACTGCAGGACGTGGAGTTGAGTAGCACTGCAGGACGTGGAGTTGAGTAGCGCTGCAGGACGTGGAGTTGAGTAGCACTGCAGGACGTGGAGTTGAGTTGAGTAGCACTGCAGACACTGCAGGACGTGGAGTTGAGTAGCACTGCAGACACGGCAGGACGTGGAGTTGAGTAGCACTGGAGACACTGCAGGACGTGGGGTTGAGTAGCACTGCAGACACTGCAGGACGTGGAGTTGAGTAGCACTGCAGACACTGCAGGACGTGGAGTTGAGTAGCACTGCAGGACGTGGAGTTGAGTAGCACTGCAGGACGTGGAGTTGAGTAGCACTGCAGACACTGCAGGACGTGGAGTTGAGTAGCACTGCAGACACTGCAGGACGTGGAGTTGAGTAGCACTGCAGGACGTGGAGTTGAGTAGCACTGCAGGACGTGGGGTTGAGTAGCACTGCAGACACTGCAGGACGTGGAGTTGAGTAGCACTGCAGACACTGCAGGACGTGGAGTTGAGTAGTACTGCAGTTTTTCCCAGAAAACGCCAGCAGGGGGCACCAAAGTCAACATGTGCAAAAAATGTACGTCTCCTGAATGTGCCGCGATGATCGCGTTATTATCCACGTGCTCCGACTGAGCCGATGTGCTCTGACAGACCGTCTGATGAGAGCCTTCTCCCGTTATCCCGACAGTGTCTGCTGTAATGGGGGAACCCGCTTCGCTGGGATAATCCATCACACGGGCCCGAGATAAACGCATTGCGCTGGAAAACTGACTCATCAGGACAAAAGAGTGTGCGGAACCACAGCATGTGAATGAGGCTGGGGCTGAACTGTGCAATATGTCATCACGCTGCCCTTGCAGTTAAATCAAACGCAATCAAGTTTGTTTGTGATAGATCACAGTGACAAAGTCACTTTGCAGAGTAGCAGATCAGAGCGAGAGAGCGAGAAGCCCTGGCCTACACCCCCAGTATAGCAAGCACACAGTGAACACCCTGGTGTTGAGAGGGACCCTCAAACGGGGTTTGTTGAGGTGATGGCTGGCTGCAGAAGTGAAGGGAGGAGAGTGACAGTGAACTAGCAGCTGGATGTAGAGAGTGAAGAAAACTGACGGCTGCAAAGTCTGTGGATGGTGCAGCATGTGACCTCCCACCCCTCTCCCCTCTCTCTCCCCTCCCTCCCTCTCTCTCCCTCTCCCTCTCCCTCCCCTCCCTCTCTCTCTCCCTCTCCTCCCTCTCCCCTCCCTCTCTCCCTCTCTCTCTCCCCTCTCCCCCCCTCCCTCCCTCTCTCTCCCCTCTCCTCCCTCTCCCCCCCTCCCTCCCTCTCTCTCCCCTCTCCTCCCTCTCCCCCCCTCCCTCCCTCTCTCTCCCCTCTCCTCCCTCTCTCCCTCTCTCTCTCCCCTCTCCTCCCTCTCTCCCTCTCTCCCCTCTCCTCCCTCTCCCCTCTCTCCTCTCTCCTCCCTCTCTCCTCCCTCCCTCTCTCTCCCCCCCCCCCCCCCCCCCCCTCTCCCCCAGGTGGACCCACGCAGGAGGGCTCTGGGTTCCCCTCGTTCAGTGGGATCTCCAGGCTGACCTGGCTGGTGGACCTGTTTGGGGAGCTGTCCGTGTCTGAGGCCAGCCTTGTGCAGGACGGGGAGAAGCGCTCCACGAAGCTCACCGCCCGGCTGCTCACCCGCGAGCAGAGGTACCTGCCCCGCTGCATTCTGGGATTACGCCTCTCACGCGTTCCGCACGGGCAGTGCACAGAGCCTTACCTCCGCTCGTTCAGAACACCATCAGAACCTCAGGAATTCACCTCATCTGGATTACCCTGCTAACCAGTGAGACGGAAACGCTTCAGATCAGGATTACACCGGGGAACCGGATAAACAGAAACTGTGTGTGTGTGTGTGTGTGTGTGTGTGTGTGTGTGTGTGTGTGTGTGTGTGTGTGTGTGTGAGTGTGTGTGTGTGTGTGTGTGTGTGTGTGTGTGTGTGTCCGTCACAGGGCGGCCTGTAGCGTAGTGGTTAAGGTAAATGACTGGGACACGCAAGGTCGGTGGTTCGATCCCCGGTGTAGCCACAATAAGATCCGCACAGCCGTTGGGCCCTTGAGCAAGGCCCCTTAACCCTGCATTACTCCAGGGGAGGATTGTCTCCTGCTTAGTCTAATCAACTGTACGTTGCTCTGGATAAGAGCGTCTGCCAAATGCCAATAATGTAATGTAATGTGTGTGTGCACGCATGCGTGTGTGTCTCCTAAGTAAGAGTCCGAAGTGTCCCAGTGCTGTGTGGGCAGGTCTGACCCGGTTCTCACCCGGTTCTCACCCGGTTCTGACCCCGTTCTGACCCGGTTCTGACCCGGTTCTGACCCACAGGCCCCTGACCTGGATCGAGGAGCGTGCCCCCGGCCTGCGGCGGGTGAAGCGCATCAGCTTCCGGCTGGACGAGGGCCTGGTGGACGAGCTGCCGGCAGCTCCGCCAGGGGGCCCGGGCCTCTTCATGCAGGACCTCTGGCTGTTTGCGCAGAAGCTGCAGGGCCTGGTCCCTGCTGCGCAGCTGCAGGCCGAACGCAGACGCGTGCTGCACTGTCTGGAGCTCGCCGAGCGCATCCAGAACCTGGCCCAGGCGCCCGTGTAGGACCCGCCCTGCACACACACACGCACGCGCACGCGCACACGCACACGCACACGCACACGCACACGCACACACACACACACACTCACACGCGCACACGCGCACACACGCGCACAAACGCGCACACACACACACACACACACTCATGCACACACGCACGCACACACGCACACACGCACAAACATGCACACACACACACACGCACAAACCTGCACACACACACACACACGCACACATGCACACGCACACGCACAAACGTGCACACACGCGCACACACACACACGTACAAACGTGCACACACACACACACACGCACACGCACAAACGTGCACACACACACACACGCACAAACGTGCACACACACCCACATGCACACGCACAAACGTGCACACACACACACACACACGTACAAACGTGCACACACACACACACACGCACAAACGTGCACACACACACACGCACAAACGTGCACACACGTGCACGCATGCACAAATGCGCAGGCACACACGAAAGATAAGTGTCTTAACAAGCGTCTTAAGTCTTATGTTTAGACTTTAAATCTTATTTCTATGCCTTTTTTTTGCGAAATGACAACAACAAAAAACTGCAAATGATGTGAGAAAGTTTGAGTTGTTATGCAAACCGTAAGCAAACGAACAAAAAAAAAAACTCAAAAAAACGTTAAGGCTTATTACAAGACTAAAAACACTTGTTAAGACAGACGTCTCAGGGTCCTATTCCAAACGCACATGGGAAAGGGGAAGGTTTTATAAACTTTTTTTTGTTGTAATACTATTGAGCATACAGTGTACAGTGGCCATAAGTATTTGGACAGTTACACAAATTTAACCCTTTCAGTCCCAGGCCCAATACGAAGTGGTTTTGGCTTTGGTTGACAATATTTAGTTGGATTTTAATATGGGCTCAATACAAGAGTACAGCAGTCATTTTGATGGGTTGAAAAGGTATGAGGTTTGAGAGTGCCCTGTGGATCTATACGGTCGTTACGCCGGACTGCACTGAAAGGGTTAAAGGGCTGTAACTCCTACACAGAACACTATCTGTAAACACTCGCGGATCAGTGCAGGCTGTCCGCAGTAAAATGAAGGGTTTAAACTGACAGCCGTATAGACTGTCCCAGTATTTACGCACTGCACCGCACGTGCTGTACACAGCCTGTACTCTCATTAGCGGGCGAGCGCGCTGATCTGAACGGGGCTGTGCGCGTGTGCTGTCTGGGCCGGTGTGCTAACGCGCTGATGTTTACTCAGGGCTGTGGGATTGCTGTGGGTGGGATGCACCTCTTGCAGGTGTGCGTTGCAACAGTATTAATAATCGTGTCATCCATGAGATGACACGGTTATCATCGTCAGATACTTTCAATTATGTTCCGTCCTGAGTTAGTAGTGTGAAAATGGCTTTATTCCTTTTGTCTGCTGCCTTCTGTTAATGACAGTGACCACTTGCTCTAACAGGGCTTTGGCCAGTAGCTTTGTAAAACCTTTTCTTTCTCCTATCTGTTGGTGAGGTGCCAAAACCCCCTCTGGCAAGTGACACCAGCGTCGGAATGTCAGATGATATTGCTGCAAGCTTAGAGGAGTGTTCTATAGTGTTAAAACTGGATGTCTGGGAACTGGGGAGGTGTTAAAACATGACTTTGCTGTCGCCACTGTACCCCTCTGCGGTGTTAGGGCAGGCCGTGGTGTTCCTCCAGGCTGAGGTCACGGTGTCAAGCCCAAATCTGTGGCTCAGGTAGCAGCTCTTCCTCCACGCAGCTCATTAGCACGTTAGCACGTTCACCTAGCCCAGTGTTCTCCTCCGACCCTCACCCGCCGCCTTTGAATTGAAAATTGTTTACACGGATAATATAATTTAAATATGAATTCATCCGCGGCGTCTCAGATGTGTGCCTTTGGAAGAATTCAAAATTATTCCGCGTCTCGCAGTGCCTTTTTGTTGGCATTTTTCTTTGCAACCGTGAAACTTGAAGGAATGTCTGCACATAAAATAAATGGTGTTTTATTCCAGTGACCTCTGTGTTTCCACTTTATTTTCTTGATTTTCTTCCTTATTTTACACCAGGCTTAATTACCACCTGCGACGTAGGAGGCTCTCTGATCCTGTTACTCTGGTACATGGATGTTTTTTTTTTTTTTGTATTATTCATTTTATTGTTCTCTCCCCAGTGTCCTTACTCTGATGTAATATTGGTGAGCTTTTGACCACTCACCGCCGGCTGATTCAGGCACAGTGGAGTATTGGTCTCGTATCCGTGGGGAGAGACGCCACACAATGATGGGGCGGGGCGGGCTGTAGCGTAGTGGTTAAGGTGAAGGACTGGGACACGCAAGGTCGGTGGTTCTAATCCCGGTGTAGCCACGATATGATCCGCACAGCCGTTGGGCCGTTGGGCCGTTGGGCCGTTGGGCCGTTGGGCCGTTGGGCCCTTGGGCAAGGCCCTTAACCCTGCATTGCTCCAGGGGAGGATTGTCTCCTGCTTAGTCTAATCAACTGTACGTCGCTCTGGATAAGAGCGTCTGCCAAATGCCAATAATATAATAATGTAATAATGGTGAAGCTGAGGGTACAGGGCTCTGGATTAGATTCACCTGTGCCAGCTATTCAGTGGCTTTCGGCTTCCTGCTATTTCTAAAATGTATTTAATTTGAATGCGTCACCGAGAATAAATACTGTACCCGTTCCTGGTGGACGTTCACCAAAGCCAGGGACAATGCTGCCGTTTTAGGCATCAATTGTAAAGCGTTTTATTTTGGATAAAAGCGCTTTATTGTGAATGTACAAGGTCTCCGGGTGAAAATTAGCCTCCTCGACTCGCTCCGGTGAATTTACAGGAATAGGTCGTTAACCTTGTCGAATGAATGAATCGATTAAACGAAGCTTTCGTCTCCTTTAAGTCAGGGCTGATAACGCGCATATTCCGCCTCATGCTGGAGCTCTTTCTGTTTAGTGTAGAAAAACTGCAGGCCACTTTTCATAACTTACTTTCCTCCCACAGGGTTTGGGCATACACTCACCGAGCACTTTATTAGGTATTTATTAGACTTATTTTTTTTAGACTTCTACTGCTGTAGCCTATCCACTTAAGAGTTATGACACGTTGTGTGTTCAGAGATGCTCTTCTGCATACCACTGTTGTAATGGTGTGGTTATTTGCGTTACTGTCTCCTTCCTGTCAGCTTTGACCAGTCTGGCTATTCTCCTCTGACGTCTCTCATTAACAAGGCATTTCTGTCTGCAGAACTGCTGCTCACTGTGTTTTCTTTTAGTTTTTTATTTTTCACCATTCTTTGCAAACTCCTGGCGACTAGTGTGCATGAAAATCCCAGGGGATCAGCAGTTTCCGAGATACTCAAACCACCCTGTCTGCCACCAACAATCATTCCACGGTCAAAGTCACTTAGATCCCGTTTTTACCCCACTCTAATGCTTAATGTGAACGTTAACTGAAGCTCATGACCCATATCTACACGATCGTATGCACTGCACTGCTGCCACACGTTTGGCCGATTAGATAACCGCAAGAATAAGTAATAAAGTAATGAAGTAAAAATGTTCCTAATAAAGTGAGTCTATATTAGGCTCGTTCTCTAAACTCAGCCAGCAGTTATGAAGGCGAGGCGGTCTGCATTCTCCCCGTGCCGTTTTGTGTTTGGTGCCGTTTTTCCCCTTTGGTCGATGCTTCTATCCTTCTGCCAAAGTGCCGAACACAAACGGGTAAAGTTTTACGGCTCCTCGGCTTGCAAGAGCCCCCTTGCGCGTCCCAAACGTCAGTGGAAACGGCGCTAAGACGGGGTTTCCGTTGCTTTCCCGCCACACTGAGGCCCGGTAAGTGGTTAATTTAATCAAAATGATATGAAATTGCTAAAAAGGCTTTGCAGACGTTTATCCTGGCGGTTGACTTCTTCACTCTGGAAAAATATCCTCTCCATCTTTGTTGTCATTTTGCTCATGCAGTGGCTCAAACAGAAGAGTATAGCCAGCACCCCCCCACCCCCAAACCCGACCCCCCCCCCCCGTCGCTATGCACAGTAATTGCTATGGCAACCAGGAGATCACTCATTTGCATTCTTTGTGCCACCGTAGAGCTCCTGTTCTGGGGGAAATGAAGTGAGAAGTGAAAGTGTGTTTAAAACTCTGCCGTGCAGCCGTGGCTGTTCTCCTGTGCGTCAGTATGTGAACACACACACACACACACACACACACACACACACTCACACACACACACACACACACACACACACTCACACACACATACACTCACACACACTCACACACACACACACACACTCTCACACACACACTCACACACACTCACACACACACACCCACACACTCACACACACACACACACACTCACACACACACACACACACTCACACACACACACACACACTCACACACACACACACACACACACACTCTCACACACACACACTCTCACACACACACACACACTCACACACACACACACACACACACACACACACACACCTGGCCCCACCACATCCTCCGCCGGGCCCTGTGGCCTGCTTATTGCCATGACAACAGCAGACTTTGAGAGGAGGGACGGGAGCGCTTCAGAAACGCACTCGGCCCCGGCCTCAGTCAGCGTGTCACAAAAGAAGGCCAAACTGCGACCTGGAAGGGCGGAGGCCAACGCTCGTCGTGTTCAACCTGCCGGAGTTACACGTCAGAGAATGGTAAATTTATCCAAAGCGCTGTACAATTGATGTTTCTCCATTCACCCATTCATACACACACTCACACACCGACGGCGATTGGCTGCCATGCAAGGTGCCGACCAGCTCGTCAGAAGCATTTGGGGGTTAGGTGTCTTGCTCAGGGACACAGCCCGGGCGGGGGATCGAACCGGCAACCCTCGACGACTGCTCTTACTGCCTGAGCCAATGAGACGACTGCTCTTACTGCCTGAGCCAATGAGACGACTGCTCTTACCGCCTGAGCCAATGAGACGACTGCTCTTACCGCCTGAGCCAATGAGACGACTGCTCTTACCGCCTGAGCCAATGAGACGACTGCTCTTACTGCCTGAGCCAATGAGACGACTGCTCTTACTGCCTGAGCCAATGAGACGACTGCTCTTACCGCCTGAGCCAATGAGACGACTGCTCTTACTGCCTGAGCCATGTCGCCCCCGAGAGGTTGAAGAGGGGTTGGGTTTCAGATCAGAAATCCTGACTATATCCACACGGCCGGATATGAAATGGCATGTGGCAAGTTTTATAAAATAAAAGAAAAAATTTTGGAAAATAAAAAAATAAAAAATATGCTTTCTTACTGGGTTGGGTTGAGGACTGCTTTGTGACGGCACAGTGTCTGTGTTCAGGAACCCCAGGATAACGCCCGTAGTCAACCCTTTTAAACAATATTAATCAAAATGTATTCCATCTGTAGTCTCATCTCTAAATAGACATGATAGGAATTTGCCTCAATAGGCGAGTTCATGCAGTTAAATGTGCTTATTCCGTCTTTATTACGCTCATTCTACGTTTGCCCTTTCCTGGCCAGCGGACAACATGCTCGCTCCTCTAGCCGGGTTCCTCTCCGGAGTTATTCCCATCGGGGAGTTTCTTCTCTCTGCTGTTTTGCTGTTTTCTCCGCAGGAGGGAGGTTGTTTCCTCCTGTGCTATCTGGGGCCTCAGGGCTGGTATTCCCCCCTTTCCACATTATACATTATACATTATACATTATACATTATACATCACATTATTAGCATTTGGCAGATGCTCTTATCCAGAGCGACGTACAGTTGATTTAGACTAAGCAGGAGACAATCCTCCCCTGGAGCAATGCAGGGTTAAGGGCCTTGCTCAAGGGCCCAACGGCTGTGCGGATCTTATTGTGGATTAGAACCACCTACCTTGCGCGTCCCAGTCGTTTACCTTAACCACTACGCTACAGGCCATCCCTTCCCTTCAGTCACTCAGTGACCATCTCCTGTGAAAAGTGCTAGACAGACTTATCAAATTTTTAAAAAATCACCGTTTTTATTTTTATTATGGAGAGCTTCCCGGAGCCTGTCTGTCACACTGTTGTTTATGCCCTCTGGCCCCCTGGCCCTCTGCAAGGAGAGGAACACATCGCCATATGGACACGGTATGGCACCATGGTGGAATTTGACTTAGTATGCACCACTGTTTGTTTTTATTTTGGAGAGCTTTTTATTTTGGAGAGCTGACTAACACCCAGAGTAGTGTAGTGCCTGTCCGTCAGGCTGCTGCTTATCCAGGACAGCGATGCCCTCTGGCCCCCTGGCCCTCTGGCCCTCTGGCCCCCTGGCCCTCTGGCCCTCTGGCCCCCTGGCCCTCTGGCCCTCTGGCCCCCTGGCCCTCTGGCCCCCTGGCCCTCTGGCCCTCTGGCCCTCTGGCCCTCTGGCCCCCTGGCCCTCTGGCCCTCTGGCCCTCTGGCCCTCTGGCCCCCTGGCCCTCTGGCCCTCTGGCCCTCTGGCCCTCTGGCCCCCTGGCCCTCTGGCCCTCTGGCCCTCTGGCCCCCTGGCCCTCTGGCCCTCTGGCCCCCTGGCCCTCTGGCCCTCTGGCCCTCTGGCCCCCTGGCCCTCTGGCCCTCTGGCCCCCTGGCCCCCTGGCCCTCTGGCCCCCTGGCCCTCTGGCCCCCTGGCCCTCTGGCCCTCTGGCCCCCTGGCCCTCTGGCCCTCTGGCCCTCTGGCCCCCTGGCCCTCTGGCCCTCTGGCCCTCTGGCCCCCTGGCCCTCTGGCCCTCTGGCCCCCTGGCCCTCTGCAAGGAGAGGAACACATCGCCATATGGACACGGTATGGCACCATGGTGGAATTTGACTCAGTATGCACCGCTGTTATCTCGCCTCACTCTGCTCTTGCTTCACCCTTTCCTTTTTCATCTATCTCCTTCTCTCTTTCTCTCACCCTTTGTCTCTTTCTGACTCTCTCCCTTTCTCTCTCCATCTGTTTCTCCCCTTTTCTCCCTCTCTCAGTTATATAATATATATATATATATATGTCATTTTAATATGGGAACTGTCACTGAGGACATGGTAATCGCTGCTGTAAGAAAGCTTCACTTCAGTTTGTCTCATGTCAGGAGTTCTCAAAGTGGGCTTTAAGGAGTCACTCGGACTTTCGTCAAAATGCAAAATAGCATTTTACCTTTTTATAATATTCATTCTTAATTCGTTTATTCATAATATTCACATACTTACATTTTACATTATTTGCATTTATTTACATTTACTATTGTCTCGAATATGAAAAAAAATGCTACATTATAAAATGTATAATTTTCTGATTCGTATAAATATTGTATATTTAACCACTTCATTAAAATATGAATAAAAATGTGTTTCACTTTAAACAGTTAAATACATAAGACGATAGTCTTCAAGCCAAAAAGTGAAAAAATAAATAAATTGGCATTTTCTGATTAAGATCCTTATATCCAAAAAGTGAAGAATTAGTTTTTTTTATTTTATAACATTTTTATTGTGTAATTGTTTTATTCAGATGGCTATAAAATAATGCATATTCAAAAACAGTTAAATAAATGGACAGACGTGTTTGAAGACATTTATTGGGGGAAAATATATTTCTGTGGGGAAGACTTTAGTACACAGAAACACCAGAACTGAAAGGATACTAAAATTCAAATGAGGAAATACATGATATCTTGATTGATGATTGGCCTGGGACTGATCTGAAATGCGGGGTTGTTATATTGAGCAGAGACGTTCCTGGCACTGACCGCAGTATGTATCAGGTCTGAGGAAGCAGAGCCGTCTGCCCATTCCATCAACCCGTGACAGCGTCTCTGGATGTGCCTCCCTCTGGGAGGGGGCTAATTGCTTAAGTGCTGATCCAGTGAATGCGTGTCCCTCTGCAGGAGAAGCATTAGGGCCCGGGTCTACTCAGACAGGAACCCAATGCACTGAAGTAATGATGGAGGTACTGTCGGGACGGGGGAAAAGAGAGCCCCTTCTCTCCCTCGTAATGGATGAACTGGGGGAGCGGCCATTTTGATGGATAGAGAGAGGGCGCCACAGATCGCAGGATCTCAGACTTCGCAAGACGCTCGGGAGTTTCCTGGCCTCTGTCTGCGGGGAAACACCCGGCTTTCTTCCAGAAGACGGAGCTGGTACGTTCCAGAGAAGCCTTCTGATGGTCAAGAGAGGAACTGCAGCAACAAACACCCTGAAATCACAGCACTGTTTATCTCTCCCCCTTCTCTGTGAACACGTTGATGTTAACCCCACCCCCCGCGTCATTTGCTGTGGCAATTAGAACCAATTTTCAACCAATGAGCTTCAATTATTGTATGGCTACACAATGTTTTGTTTTGTTACAATGAGTGTCGATCCGTCAACTGCATTTTTTGAAACCCTAAGGACTATAAACACAGGCAGAGGGTGAGTCGACACGTCCGTGAGCCTTTCTCAATGATGGGAAGGGATTCACAACGGTCTTGTTTACAATGTATTAACACAAAAATCTTACCTGTTGTACCGCTAAAGGTCCCAGGTCCATACCTGCTTACCTCACATGTCTAGACCCTGCAGGTCTGTGCTGTTCGAGGCCACCCTGGTTTTGTTTTCTTAATCCAGCTCTTAACCACAGCTGCCTCCCCTCCTCCAGGCCCCAGTGACAGCTTTTGGTACTTATGTCATGACTATTTCTAGACAAAAGCCACAAATACAATGCTCTGCTCCAGCAGATTTAGAGCTTACACATCTGTGTACAGTTAAATTACTCAGTCTAAATCCCACCTCGGACTCTAATTCTTTACACAGGCAAACCTCAGGCTGAACATGTGATTTAGACTTTAAGTATTTTTTATTAGAAAACCCTAAGCCTAAGCCTAACCCTAAAAATGAGTCAAACTTAACACATATTTTAGTCTTGCATTTAGACTTATTATTTCTGCAAAAACTAAAAAAAAGTTTCACATGCATTTTAGTCTTACATTTAGATTTAAAATCTTATTTAAAATTAAACTTAAAATTTTGTTTCTGCAAAAACTAAAAAATAAGTCAATCTTAACAAGCATTTTTGCCTTATATTTAGATTTAAAATCGTATTTTTGGAAAACTAAAAAGTCAAACTTAAAATGTATTTTAATCTTATTAGACTTATTGCCATATTTCTGCAAAAGCTAAAGAAATAAATCAACCTAAACAAATATTGTATTATTATGTTTGGACTTTAAATCTTATTTCTGTAAAACTAAAAAGTCAAACTTAATATGTATTTTAGTCTTAT
The DNA here is from genome assembly GCF_963514075.1 of Conger conger. NCBI lineage: Eukaryota > Metazoa > Chordata > Actinopteri > Anguilliformes > Congridae > Conger > Conger conger. Next base: position 8,725,905 of record NC_083768.1, on the reverse strand, counting down.
TAGACTTATTGTCATATCTCTGCAAAAGCTAAAGAAATAAATCAACCTAAACAAATATTGTATTATTATGTTTGGACTTTAAATCTTATTTCTGGAAAACTAAAAAGTCAAACTTAAAATGTATTTTAATCTTATTAGACTTATTGCCATATTTCTGCAAAAGCTAAAGAAATAAATCAACCTAAACAAATATTGTATTATTATGTTTGGACTTTAAATCTTATTTCTGTAAAACTAAAAAGTCAAACTTAATAGGTATTTTAGTGTCATTAGACTTATTGTCATATTTCTGCAAAAGCTAAAAAAAAATAAAAAAAATTTATCAACCTAAACAAATATTGTATTATTATGTTTAGACTTAAAATCTTATTTCTGCAAAGAACTGATAAATAAGTTAATCTTAACCCAGTGTATGTAATGAACATTACACCATTAGTATGCTGATACAGGGTGGCCTGTAGTGTAGTGGTTAAGGTAAATGACTGGGCCACGCAAGGTCAGTGGTTCTAATCCTGTGGTTCTAATCTAGCCACAATAAGATCTGCACAAAAAGAGATCTTATTTAAGGGCCTTGAGCAAGGCCCTTAACCCTGCATTGCTCCAGGGGAGGATTGTCTCCTGCTTAGTCTAATCAACTGTACGTTGCTCTGGATAAGAGCGTCTGCCAAATGCCAATAATGTAATGTAATGATGAAGAGAAAGTCACATATCATTTCAGAACATATTTTGTGTCCTTCATTGCAACATAAATGGTTCATGTTTGGCATTTATATAGCGCCTTTATCCAAAGTGCTGTACAATTGATACTTCTGCATTCATCCATTTATACACACACTCATACACCAGCAGCTATTGGCTGCCATGCAAGGCGCCGACCAGCTCGTCAGGAGCATTTGGGGGTTAGGTGTCTTACTCAGGGACACTTCAACACACCCAGGGCGGGATCAAACCTGCAACCCTCCGACTGGCAGATGACTGTTCTTACCACCTGAGCTGATGACACCCCATACATTTCATTTCAAAAACATTTAATCAGAAAGCATAGAAATCGACACAGTGCTGTCAGTGCTGCCTCTTGGTTGGGAATGGAACTTATAAATAGGAAGGCAGCATTGATCCGAAGCATGAAAGTTTTCTTTGAGCCCTTGCGTAAGACGCCAAACCCCATCTGCTTCTTGAAAAATCCTGCTTGCACACAGGAAGCCTGTCCCACAGAAGCAAAGCACCATCTCAGATATGGGTGTTTCAAAGTAAATCAATCATGCAGACCAAAGATGTATCCATCATGCCAGAACTCCATGAATGGTTATGTTTGGGCCCTGTAGTGACCTATTCAGAGGCAGATGCTCAAAGATAGAGAAAGAGAAACTTTTTAATCACTCCCAGGTATTGTACAGAATATATTTCACTTAAATGAGTGTATGAAAACAATAGCATTATAATTTTTTTTTTTTTAAACACACACACAAGAAGACCTAAGATGAGTCCTTATTCAATGTGAAAACAGCAGGGGAACAAACGTTTCAGCACAACGCCCTTGTCACTGTGTAAGAGGAATCTGAATGCTGCTAACAGATTGCACAGGTGTTAATTAATAACACCACGATAATCATCATCAATTTTCCCGAGAGGTACAACAGGTCACCAAGAGTGTATAATTGACTTTTGGACCACTTACCTGGAGAATTGGGTGCAAATCAGGAGAAGAAGAATAATAATAATACAAATACACTGTATGTTTGTTTTAATCAAATCAACGGGGCACATTGGGTACTTAAGGGTAAAAAAAGCCCAGAGGTTTTGTGGAACGTTTTTCCACATGCTCAATTAATCTGCCTCTTGTCTGTGAGCTAAATAATTAAAGATGAGCAGAGGCGTGCCCCCCCCCTCCTCCTGATAGGGTGAGATATGAAACGCCCGTGTACGCGGTCGCGCGGTTAAGGTAATTGGTTGTTTTTTTCCTCACACAGCTTCAGAGGCTGGACTGCGGTTTCCCGGTCAGGGAAGATTACGGCGTGGAACCCCAGGCTGGGTCTCTCCCCAATCTAAGCAGCTTTGCTTATGATAAACATAATCTGAAAAACACCGGTCGTGTCATTCCCCTGGGTAAAGGTGTGCACGAAGCAAACAAATAATGATAATAATGTACTGGTCTGCCTGAGATCCCACAATACCCCAATGGGCTCAAAACAACGTGAGCATTTTGTAGATAATTCGAGCATTCTGCACATTCTATCAATGTTGAGGAAATAAATGTAAAAAATATTTTTATATTTTAATTAAATGTTGATATCGCGAGGTTTTATCTTGGACATGCGATGTAATAATATGCAACTTTTTTGAAATCATGTTGATTTGAAATTATTATACAAACTAATAATTTTTATACTATTTCAATAGTATAAAATGTATTTATTCATGAAACATGGACTGAAGTAAAAAGAGCTATTCCAGGTTTTACTCAGTGCAGTTATCTGGCTAACTCAGTAATCCTGCTTTGTGGGTTTTACTCAGCGCAGTTATCTGGCTAACTCAGTAATCCTGCTTTGTGAGTTTTACTCAGCGCAGTTATCTGGCTAACTCAGTAATCCTGCTTTGTGAGTTTTACTCAGTGCAGTTATCCAGCTAACTCAGTAATCCTGCTTTGTGGGTTTTACTCAGTGCAGTTATCCAGCTAACTCAGTAATCCTGCTTTGTGAGTTTTACTCAGTGCAGTTATCTGGCTAACTCAGTAATCCTGCTTTGTGAGTTTTACTCAGTGTAGTTTTCTGGCTAACTCAGTAATCCTGCTCTGTGAGTTTTACTCAGCGCAGTTATCTGGCTGACTCAGTAATCCTGCTTTGTGAGTTTTACTCAGCGCAGTTATCTGGCTAACTCAGTAATCCTGCTTTGTGAGTTTTACTTTGTGCAGTTATTTGGCTAACTCAGTAATCCTGCTTTGTGAGTTTTACTTTGTGCAGTTATCCAGCTAACTCAGTAATCCTGCTTTGTGAGTTTTACTCAGCGCAGTTATCTGGCTAACTCAGTAATCCTGCTTTGTGGGTTTTACTTTGTGCAGTTATTTGGCTAACTCAGTAATCCTGCTTTGTGAGTTTTACTTTGTGCAGTTATCCAGCTAACTCAGTAATCCAGCTTTGAGGACCAGGTCCCAGGTGTCCAGTTGGTGACTGTTTAAGGGGATAGGCACTGGTTTGACATTCACATTTCTGAAGAAATTTCACTTTCTGTTCTTTGTCCAGTTGATACCCTCGCACTAAGCATTACCAACAAAACATATGACTTTTTGGCCTGTATTTAAAACCAATGTCATATTTCGTTTTTTCAAAACACTGTATGCAATTAAATCAACTTAATACAACTTGAGGCTAGAATAATTATAAAAATCAGCAGCTTATTTATTTATTTTATTGATTGACCTTTATTGACCCCCCCCCAAGTAGCCTGCATGTCTTTAGACTGTGGGAGGCAAGCGGAGTACCCGGAGGACAGAAAGGCCCAGGACCTTCTTGCTGTGAGGCGACAGTGTTATCCACTGGGGTGGCCTGTAGCGTAGTGGTTAAGGTAAATGACTGGGACACGCAAGGCCAGTGGTTCTAATCCCGGTGTAGCCACAATAAGATCTGCACAGCCATTGGGCCCTTGAGCAAGGCCCTTAACCCTGCATTGCTCCAGGGGAGGATTGTCTCCTGCTTAGTCTAATCAACTGTATGTCGCTCTGGATAAGAGCGTCTGCCAAATGGCAATAATGTAATAATGTAATGTAATCCACTCTGCCACTGTGCTGCCCATTTGTTTTACAATATCTTACTTCAGTTGTCACCTGTTATACAAAATGTACTATCAAAGGGGTCATAGTCTTGATACTGTAATTGAAAACCAGTAGTGCTGAAAACCAGTAGTACTGAAAACCAGTGGTAGAAATTGTGCCACTTTCCGGCCAGTGAGGCGTCCACAGGGTTAATGGAAAGACGGAACTCTTGATATCAATTATGCAGAGGAAATTGGGTCAGAATGAATCAGAACTCCTCTCTCACCCTCCCTCCCCGCTCCCTCCTCTTCTCTGTCGTTCTCTCTCTCTCTCTCTCTCTCTCTCTCTCTCTCTCTCCCTCTACAAGAGCGCCATTGTCTACAAGCTATGAGTACATTTATAAGGGAATACATGTACTATTATTATTATTATTATTATTATTATTATTATTATTACTATGTCAACTTGGTCAAATTAGTTTTAGGTTAAACCCCATATAGTTGCCTGCGCGGAAGTCCTATAATTTGTGTGTTGCTCAACTGCATCTACGTTTTTTGTTTATAACTTGAGCTTGTATTTATTAAACTTATGAAAATAAATAAATAAATAAATGTTATCGGTGAAGCCATAGCTTATGAGTTTTCGGGAGTTCAGCACCGTCACGCTGCCCCGTTGTTCGTCCCAGCCTATGATCTCAGCGCTGTTTTCCATCTTTGGAGACCATTCCCGGCCACGACCGAGGGGCGTGTATTTGTAAATAATACATCTTTCTTTCTTTCTTTGTGTTTTGCGAGTTGTCACGTCTTCTGTCAGGGAAAAATAAAAACATGGTTTCTATGCCTATTTTAGTATATACCACAATACATTTTTTCACAGCGTGGTTGGACTGAAATACAATAACATTGTCGTGGTTATTTGAAATAGCAAATAGGGTATCCCGCACGGACCGCGATAGGACACGTTCGCCTAACAAATACTTTTGCGTTTTCCATGAACAACATGGTCGGATGGGTGCTGGCGAGCGCTGTTTTATAGCACCGATTTCGTTTTCTTTTTATTATGAAATTTACGTAGTGACACGGAGGCTGTACTTCTTTCCTTTTGAACGGAGTTGCCGAGTTAACAACGGAAATGAAGAAGAGCGCGTGCGGCGTCATCTTGGCTCTTTGGATAATTGTGGAGGTGAGTTTTTTCCCACGTATTTAGTACGCGTTTTATTTTGATAAAATGTATTACATTTGAAATAACTATGTGACATGGCATGTCTTGGCAGAAGATAGTTTGTTTTGTTTGTTTTTGTTTGTGTCTTTGCATTGTTCTCGTAACTCATTTACAGTGGCGGACATGGGCATGTCAGGCGGAGATTGTGTGCCAACTTTCTGTCCCCAGATGAGTTTCTTTTTAAGGATTTTAAGAACTTTATAACAATCTCAGGGTGCAACCGTCTCTTTGAAGAGATGGGACAGTCGGTTTCACTAATGATTACTGCTAATTATATCAGCACATGGACAGTGTTGACTCTTATCACAGAGTATTCCCTATGGATTTTTATGTGATTTTCTCATCGCTATAATAATCCAAACAATGAATACACAAATAGAAAGGACAAATAATAATGTGCTATTGCTGCGTTCACGTTACTCTTTGTCAGTCAACCCACCAACCCTAGACGATTTCTCACTGAACCGTGTTTTCACAAGATTGGAGCCAACATTTGCAGCTAACAAATAAGCTAATGTTTGCTTGCAAGCTGGCTCGTCAGACTTTGCTCTCTCTAGGTAATGCTAACATGAATGTAACTTTTTTTTTTTTAAACGTGGTTCAACGGACATTACATTTAATCGCCCTCATTGTTGAACAGGAATTGATATCAAACAGGAAGCATATACACGCAAAATCAATCAAATCGAACCAAATCAAAATGTATTTGCATAGTACTTTTCACAAACAATTGTCACAACACGCTTGACAGAAATCTGTCAAATCTCTGGCCTAAAACCCCCACACCAACAACCCTAGGGCAACAGTGACAAGGAACCGTCACATATCCCATGGACATTAAATAATGTTAAATATTTCACGTGCAGACAGACAGAGGGCTTGGCCAGCACTTGGTTGTTGTTTTATTCTGAAGCTGTGAGTGATCGTGGCAGTGATACGTCACTTTGTGTCAGGAAACACTGTATGCGGTCACACTTTACAGTAAGCTTAATGAATTGGCACTAATCCATGTAGTTGTTAAGATGAATTAATGATGTCGAAATACG
>NC_083768.1:8659890-8714890 GCF_963514075.1 Conger conger | reverse complement strand
AAGCGAATAGTCCTGTTATTTACAGTACAACATAAGCTAATAAGCTAACATAAGTCTGGTGGTTGGCATACATATTTATAATGTTCCTGAAGTGCTGATAAAGGTGTAGCACAGAAACAGGGATTTTTAATATAACCTGTTTCAGATATTCTTTCAACAGTACAGGCCACTGTTATCCTCCTGTAATTGGTTTCCGTCAGTATAGTTGAAACGGCACAGTGTGTTCAACAGTTTATTTCTGACCTCAACTCTTTCATTGTCTATTCCTTGAGGACTTAATCAGCATGTTAATTTCTATGTATTTATATCTGAAATCGTCTCTTGGTTGGCTTGCTGTTATATTGTTAAGGTTCACTGTGCAAGTGAGCCTGTGCTTTGTACAGTAAGGGTGCTCTGTGTACAATAAGGGTGTAGTGAGCACACTAAGGGTGTGCTGTATACTGTAAGGGTGCAGTATATACAGTAAGGGTGCAGTATATACAGTAAGGGTGTGCTGTATACAGTAAGGGTGTGCTGTGTACAGTAAGGATGCAGTATATACAGTAAGGGTGTGCTGTGTACAGTAAGGATGCAGTATATACAGTAAGGGTGTGCTGTATACAGTAAGGGTGCAGTATATACAGTAAGGGTGTGCTGTGTACAGTAAGGGTGCAGTATATACAGTAAGGGTGTGCTGTGTACAGTAAGGGTGCAGTATATACAGTAAGGGTGTGCTGTATACAGTAAGGGTGCAGTATATACAGTAAGGGTGTGCTGTGTACAGTAAGGATGCAGTATATACAGTAAGGGTGTGCTGTGTACAGTAAGGGTGCAGTATATACAGTAAGGGTGTGCTGTGTACAGTAAGGGTGCAGTATATACAGTAAGGGTGTGCTGTATACAGTAAGGGTGCAGTATATACAGTAAGGATGTAGTATATACAGTAAGGGTGTGCTGTGTACAGTAAGGGTGCAGTATATACAGTAAGGGTGCTCTGTGTACAGTAAGGGTGCAGTATATACAGTAAGGGTGCTCTGTGTACAGTAAGGGTGCAGTATATACAGTAAGGGTGTGCTGTGTACAGTAAGGGTGTGCTGTGTACAGTAAGGGTGTGCTGTGTACAGTAAGGGTGTGCTGTATACAGGGGGCATTAAGCAAATTTTATTTCTATTGCGCTGAAAAAAAATCTGTCGACGATTTACAGAGAAAACAGCAACGGACCCAAATCGGATCCTTGAGGTACTCCAAAGTTTAAGGGAAGGATGCATTGTGTACAGTAAGGGTGTGTTGGGGTGTTCCTCCCTGTGACAGCGCTGGGTTTGGGGCGTTCCTCTCCCTGTGACAGCGCTGGTTTCGGGGCGTTCCTCTCCCTGTGACAGCGCTGTCATTGTGTGTGCTGAGGCCCGTTGGTCCGTGTGGCACAGCACATGTGCACGCACACTGCTCCGGTCAGACGGCAGCACGGACCCCCCTGTCCCTTTCCGCTCAATGCTGTTTCTCTTTCTTCACACACTGCCTCTATTGTCAGCCTCACACAGCTTCCACTCCGAGCCCGGATCCCTGACAGTGAGCCCCGCACCCTCAGGGTGTGTGTCATCGTGTCTGCATGCACCACACAGCACGGCCCAGGTGACCGTCCAGGCCAAGTCGCTAGGTACGTCCATGAGCGCTGAATTGGCACATGACAAATTAAAGGGTTCAAAATGAAATGTTCCCACTTCCAGGTGTGGTACAGGTAACAGGCACTGCATCAGGAGTTTACGAAAAGCAAGAAATCGCTCCCATCTGCCAAAAACCATTTCTGTTTTCCGTTTACCTGTCCCCGGACACGAGGTCACAGAAACTCATCTCCCCGTCCTTCGCTGGTGTAAAACCGACAGGAACAAGGGCGGCTGAGTCTTTTTTTTAATTAAATGTGAAACGGTGACAGATCACCGCTCTATCACAGACAAGCAGCTTCAAGTGCATCCCCAGTCCATCTGGGGTGGCCTGTAGCGTAGTGGTTAGGGTAAATGACTGGGACCCACAAGGTCGGCGGTTTGATTCCCAGTGTAGCCACAATAAGATCCGTACAGCCGTTGGGCCCTTGAGCAAGGCCCTTAACGCTGCATTGCTCCAGGGGAGGATTGTCTCCTGCTTAGTCTAATCAACTGTACGTCACTCTGGATAAGGGCATCTGCCAAATGCCAATAATGTCATGTAATGTAATCTTCACGGCCTGCTGGGAAAGGTCACCTTAGCCCAGGTCACGTTTATTCTCCCCTCGAGTGGCGCTTGCATTCGTGTTGGTGATAATGTCACCGATGTCCCGATGAGCCACCGCAGCCTTCGTGAACCTCCGTCGTCCTGTTGTTAATATCATCGAAGCGCGCGTGAGAACGCATGCCCGGATGCAATTAGGCCCTGAGCCGTTAGCCTGAATGACAAATGTGGCGCTAGACTAGCATATCATCATCCAATCAAGCACCAGCTCTGATACAAGAGGGCCAGGTGCCCTGAGTGTGTGTGTGGCCTTGGAACAGTGAGCTAGAGCTGCCACAATTAATTTATGCAGGATGACTGAGAACACACGAGATACTGTGTAACTACCACAGACACCTGCATTTGAATGTTGAAAATGCCTTTTATTCATGTGTAAATTAGTTGTTGAATATATATATAGATATATTTAATATCTTTATGTATTTGCCACTGCGATGGACTGGCGACCTGTCCAGGGTGCATTCCTGCCTTTCGCCCAATGTATGCTGGGATAGGCTCCAGCCCCCCTGCGACCCTATTCAGGATAAGCGGGTTAGGATAATGAATGAATGAATGAATGAATGAATGTATTAGCCAGCAGCCATACCATCATGCACCCTGCTCCTGCCAAATAGCTGAAGCTAAGCAGGTGTGGGCTTGGCTAGTACTTGGATGGGAGAGCTCCTGGGAAAACTAAGTTGCTGCTGGAAGTGGTGTTGGTGGGCCAGTAGGGGGCGATCTTCCCTCTGGTTAAATGATTCCCCCAATGCCCCAGTGCAGTGATGGGGACACTGTGCTGTAGGAGACAGCATCTTTCGGATGACAGGTCAAACCGAGGTCCTGACTCACTGTGGTCATTAAAGGTCCCATGACGCTCTTCATAAAGACTAGGGGTTCCCCGGTGTCTCCTGGCTAAATTCCATACCTGCCCACCTGCTGTAATCATCCCCTGATTTAACTGGCAAAGAAATGATCTCTCTCCACCTTGGTTGATGCGTGGTGAGTGTTCTGGTGCAAAATGACTGGAAAGTGCATGGAACACGAGAAAAGGAATTATTATTATCCAATTATTACTATTATTATTATTAGAATTTTTTTTCTTTTTGAAGATTCCATCAGTTTTAATAATCTCTCAAGCTTGCATGGCTTCAGGTAAACAGTACCGTATTGACAACACAATGCTGACCCTGAGCACCGGTTGAAGCTGTGAAAATGAAATAAATACTGAAATAAACCTCATCATGTTGACTGCTAGAGGACCACGGTGCGGTTGTTGTCATTTGAGAGCTGGCTTTAAATAAGCAGTAACCTCCAGTCACAGCAGTACATCCCTGTGAGAGCTGTTTGTCTCAGGCACGGTGGCAGAATGACCCTGAGATAAGGGCGACTATTCAACACTTTTAGGAAAGTTTTATTTGACCTCATTTAAAGTCTCCAAGCCCCACTAAATCTGCTGAGATATTGTGCAGACAGCAAATTGGGTAGGGTTGTCAAATTCCCAAATATTCCTCTCTGCAATTTGCATGTGAATGTAGCCGTTTCATCCCACGGAATCCACCTGCTGTGCACACCTGCCATTTGAAGAGTATGTTTTTTATAATGTTATTATTTAGTTTTTTAAAAACACTCAATTGCTGTGAATTACCAGTAGTGGTTATTGCATTAGCAAGGGAAGAACATCCTAATCACATGTTTGTGATTATACACCATGAAGCAGTGGTTCCCAAACTCATTTGGATAGGCAACCTTTGGGTAATAAGACATTTCTTTGAAGCCCCCCTCCCCACGGACAACGTTGGCTATTTCCTTTTTTGGTTTCTAACTGTTTGTGTCAGACTGACAGGGTGAGAACGCCTCTTCAAGTCTCAGTGATAATGATGTCTGCTTTTTCCACACAGCAGTTTCCTGTATGCAGATGTAGCGCCCACAATAGGCCAGCACCACTATTATGATATACTGTGTGTGTGTGTGTGTGTGTGTGTGTGTGTGTGTGTGTGTGTGTGTGTGTGTAGCTTTGTATGTACGTGTGTATATGGTAGGTGTAAGTATGTGTGTATGTGTGTGTGTACGTATGTGTGCATTTGAGTGTGTGGGTGTGTGTGTGTTATCCTGGGCAACTAGAATGATTTAATTTGCACATTATCCACATTTATTTATTTGGACTAGCCGTATTGGATCTAAACCTGTCACTTTTGTAACAACATGAATTCCTTGACCAGGGGGCTGTTCCACAAAGGAGTTAGGGCTAACTCAGTAATCGTGCTTTGTGAGTTTTACTCACTTCAGATATGCGGCTATCTCAGTAATCCTGCTTTGTGGGTTTTACTCAGTGCAGTTATCCAGCTAACTCAGTAATCCTGCTTTGTGGGTTTTACTCAGTGCAGTTATCCAGCTAACTCAGTAATCCTGCTTTGTGGAACAGACCCCGGAGAAATGGGACCTCCTCTGATTGCCTCTCTGTGGTTTACACAAAGACACCTAGCAGGTGTGCAGACAGATTCCCTGTGGAGGATTGAGATTCCTCTTCCAGCCCTGCTGCATGTTCTCCTATAAAGAAAACCTAACTGAAATGATCTCTCTCTCTCTCTCTCTCTCTCTCTCTCTCTCTCTCTCTCTCTCTCTCCTTATCGGTTGCTCCCTCTGTATCTCTCTACCCCTGTATCTTTGTTGCTCTCCCTCTATCTCTCTCCCTTTAATTCTACATTTCTCCCTCTTTCTCTCTCATTTTCTACCTATCTCTTCCTCTCCCTCCCTCCTGCAGTGCATCGATGCTAAGAAGTACTGCTGGTATTTTGAGGGAGGCTACCCCATCTATTTTATGTAAGTATAAATGAACGGTTTTGGTTAGGTAGAAACAAGGTTGACACCACATACGCTTTTGTGACTATTGCCTTTGTATTTGTAAAAAACTTTTTAATGAGATAGATGTGATGAAGAATGGAATAGAAGTCATGGAGTGAACACAGAAATGTTGTGCATTGTATTTATGTAATAAGAAATATTTCATCTTGGTAAAACACGGAGGACGTGTTTTATATGATATTGAAAAGAATCATGCCGTTACTTTCAATAATAACTCTGTGAGGCACATCTTCCCAATGTGAGGTCACAATCCGTTCTCATTTTTGTTTGTAATTCTGTGCTGTCTGGCTTCTAAGAACAGTCTGCATGCAGGTAATGAGTCAATGAATGAAGCAGCTTTAGCACAGACCACTCAGGCTCCCATTCAGACACTGAGCTGGGGAATTTGTGGTGATGGGGGGGGGAGGCTGTAACTTTGGGCGTCAGATTGCTCATGGTGTCCACTGGGAGAGCCTTTTTTTTTTCTGTAATGAAGGGGGAGTAGGCAGTGAGTGTCATCATCCATGAACCACAGAGCTCCTGGCTGGGACTTCCCTGGGGAGATTTTCTTCTTGACACTATGGTGAGAAATCGGGGGAACTGGTAAAATGCGTTCCTGTGAAACTCCCACATCAGCTCAGACAACAGGCCCCTGTCACTTTCTCCAAATGACACAACCACTGGAGAAGGGAAACAAAAATGGATGCTGGCTAGAAAATTTGGCAGCTTATTAATCAGTAAACCGGAGTGATGACTCAAAGTTGACGCGAGAAAGGTTAACCCTCTGAGGTGTGAGGTCACAGATACGTGATGAGAACTGAATGTTCCAATGCTGATGTCACAATCACCGCTGGTAATTGAAAGCAGTGGTAATTGAGTTAGAATTTTGACGAAACATTCCATTCCAAAGCATTACCAAGAGAACGCTTGTGAGCCAATGGTCATCAGCCGTGATTCCACAGTGTTTGTCAATGAAGTAAAGTCCCTTCCCAGGAATAAACACATGCTAGATCAGGGGTCGCGAACCCTGGTCCTGGAGAGCCGTAGGGTGTGGCTGGCTTTCGTCTCCACCTTAAAATAAGCAACCGATTCAGACCCAAGAAACCAGGTGAGGTGAGTTAACTGTGTAATCAACGGCTTTCATTGATCAATTAATGCCGAGTGACAACGAAAGCCAGCACACCCTGCGGCTCTCCAGGACCAGGGTTGCCGACCCCTGTGCTAGATAAACAAGTGAATGTAGTTTAATCCAGCTCTGATACTAAAAAAACCTTGAGCAATGAGCTGCATTGAAGAAGGCTTGTGCTGAAGAGATGCATTTCTTTCACAGATATTTCAGGTTATGACCCTTACTTACATGTTTTTATTGCCCATTACTTAAAAGGGCTAAAATGGATTCATGTTCAACTTCATGAATTCAAAGTAATTACATTACCGTCTTATAGGGCTGATGTTACAAATTAAATTCAGAACTTCTTTCGCAGACCATTACTCATCTCAGCCAACAGATTATTTTTTTCATCCTGGTTGATGATTGCTGCCTGACAGTCCAAAATGCATCACACCCAGAATATAATACACAGACACACACACGCACACGCACACGCACACACACGCACGCGCACGGAGGCACATTTTTTATTCTTCAAGGATCAATTTTCCCAGATGTACCCTGAAAGTGGTTCTCTTTATTTTCCAAGCGAAAAAGGTACAAATTAATGATATATTGCTGGCTCGGGGTACAATTTCATGTGCCTGTTGGGTACTTTTCGTAGCGTTATTTCTACACACGAGACCTAAGCCCTGCTCCTGAGGAGCCCCCACACCAGCAGCAGGGGACTCTGCGCTGATAGATCCAGACAGATCAACGTTTCATTTCCACCATTTTAGCTTCAGCGCTGATAGATCCAGACTGATCAACGTTTCATTTCCACCATTTTAGCTTCAGCGCTGATAGATCCAGACTGATCAACGTTTCATTTCCACCATTTTAGCTTCAGCGCTGATAGATCCAGACTGATCAACGTTTCATTTCCACCATTTTAGCTTCTGCGCTGATAGATTCGGACAGATCAACGTTTCATTTCCACCATTTTAGCTTCAGCGCTGATAGATCCAGACTGATCAACATTTCATTTCCACCATTTTAGCTTCAGCGCTGATAGATTCAGACTGATCAACATTTCATTTCCACCATTTCAACTTCAGCGCTGATAGATCCAGACTGATCAACGTTTCATTTCCACCATTTCAGCTTCAGCGCCTCCGTGCCAAGATGCCATTGATTTGAAGGCAGCTGGGATATTTGCCTGCATCACATTATCCTAAACCTAAAGTACAATGCTTTAGTGTGGGTTTGAATTTTAATGTAAAATTTTTTATAAATATTTATATGGAATATATTTACTCTTCTCTGTGTTTTTATTGCTGGCGATTGCATCTCCTTTTAATAGAAAAAGTGAAAACGGAGAGTGGTAAAAGCAGTACGGGAGCCGTGGTGGCGCACGGCTAAAGCAGCGGACCTTGATGCTGGCATCAGTATACTGCCATCGCACACCGAGGGCCGGGGTTCCATTCCGGTTTGGCCGGCTCTCGTGGAGCGGCGTGATTGGCTCTTCGCTCCGAGGGAGGGACCCGACAAGGGGCAGTATATATCCCAGCATACATTGGGCGAAAGGCAGGAATACACCCTGGACAGGTCGCCGGTCCATCGCAGGGCACACACACCATTCACTCACACACTCATACCCACGGGCAATTTAGACTCTCCAATCAGCCTAACCTGCATGTCTTTGGACTGTGGGAGGAAACCGGAGTACCCGGAGGAAACCCACGCAGACACGGGGAGAACATGCAAACTCCGCACAGAGAGGCCCCGGCCGACGGGGATTCGAACCCGGGACCTCCTTACTGTGAGGCGGCAGTGCTACCCACTGCACCATCCGTGCCGCCCGCATACAGAATCCCTGTCATTCAAAAGCATTCACGTATCATTATTCATTTTTTAATATCTTCTCGTAACCCCGGTCATGCTTGGACAAGGACACTGGCAGAAGGCATTTACAAAGCGGTTCAGCTTCATAAACGGGTCTGCTTTAGATGAATGCGTTTAGAGACCCAGAATCTGCGAGAGACGGGGGGCCGGGGGGGGGGAGAGTGCAGAGTCAGCTCTTGTGGTGTCCTGGCCAGTTCAGCCATAGCAGCGAGGTCGAGTTCTACCTGCACAAAGACTGTTTGGTAAGTTAACTTTGGAGATCACTGAACCGTGTTTGTGAGGAACGTCTAATACACCATTTTATCATGCATCAAAGTCAAAGGAAACTTGAATTTTAACTGAATCCAGGAACTGAGGTAATGTTTACCCATGGTACTTGCAGAAATAAGTAAATTAAATTCATGAGTACAGCCTTTCAGGTCAGTGACATTCTCTGTAAGATTACACATCTAATATTTTACAACTGCTCAAGTTTAATACCTTTAATACCACAATGCACTGGGGTCTCTTTGATTTGCGATTGCCGGAGATTGCTCTCTCTCTCTCTCTCACGCCGAAAAGGCTCCCGGTCCGGCCACTACGACGGAAAAGTTCATCATTGTAAGAGAACGCGCGTGAACGGCTGCCTGTCTCAATACAAAATGTTACGCTTTATCGATTGCCCTTTAGCTCAGGAGCGACACAATTTAAAAGTTAAACTTATAGAGAAAAAAATAGCCCGGTTAAAAATGTGAAATGTCGTTAATGCAGGAAACGTTTTCCGCCTGCGGTTTTAGAAACCCCGGACCACTGCACAGCCTGTCCCTGACGGGAACGCGGCTTCGGACCGGAGAAGCCCTGTGAAGAGACATTGGGAAAGCTTCGGGAAAGAAGAAGCCCTAACCATGATCCACTGGCGCGTACTTAACGGGGGGCCTTGGTTACGGTCATCTCTAATTGGGAGCGGGGAGACTTTGTTACGGTCAACTCTAATTGGGAGCGGGGAGACTTTGTTACCGTCATCTCTAATTGGGAGCAGGGAGACTGCAGCTAATGTTTTCAATCTGACCGCAGGTCAGGTAAATGAAAGCAAAGTTCTACAACTTTTTTTTTATTAATTTAACATGTCTTCTAGCTATTTGATCTTGTTCCATTTGGTATATTTGTACACTTTAATATTATTATTATGTTAGCAGCTTCCCCTCATGCAAAATGAAACACAGTAATTAAGAATAAGAACCCTGTTAGAACCCCCGATAGCCTGCGTAAGAACCCCGTCTGAGGAAAGAGGCGAACAACGTTCTGGTTTTAAACGTGATTCCTCAGCTACTGCGGCAGAGTAGAGGATTTCTTTAGATTTCTTTAGCACTTTTCCTCCATGTTCCAGCATGAGGTAGAGCTTTAGTAAAGCAGGGTAAGAGCCACTGCTTCATCACACACACACAGCTCTCTTGAGTAATTACGGCGGCCATGTTGTTCTTTGTCCTCAGTAGTCCTGTACAGCCAGTGGAGCTCCTCTCTCTCATATACAGCGGTTTGATGAGGGGGACACTCGCCTCAACCAACACCGACGTGTAGCACGGCTGCCATTTTGCACCAGAACACTCACCACACGCCAGCTGAGGTGGAGAGAACCATTTTTTGGCGCTGAAATCAGGGGGGTGACGTTCTGTTACTGCCTTATCTAAATGTGGCCTGAAGCCCTTGCAGAAAGCCCCGGGAGGTGAAATCTGCGAGGCTGCATGAACAGAAACAGCACTGCACGAGAGTCACCTTCACCGGCCAGACTCCATTTAAATAAAATGCGCAAACGACTTGTATTTACATATTATATGTATCAGATCTATGTGATACACGTACAGTACAGTGTTGTATTATTTTTGTGTGTGGAAGAGGCTCGCTCGCTAAGCCACGAGGGAGCAATTTTTTTATATTTAATCTTTTAATAATGCAAAACTTTCAAACTGTTTTATGAAGTAAATTAAGTGTGCAATGAAGTAAAACAAGCTAAGGAAAAAAACTGAAATTAGAATAATTAATAATAGTAATAAAAACAGAATAAGAGCAACTGTTTGCCAGGGCATGATTGATACTGGTGATGTTTTTGAAACCTTCTTTTGAGCACATTCTCACAGACCGAAGGACCGAGTGAACTTGAAAGTACTGGGAACAAATTTGTTCTCTCCGAGATGTGACCTTAAATATTTATTTTAATCAAACCTCCTGAAATCCCATTGTCAAGCCCGAAAGTACAAGCTAATGGATGAGATCCTCAATGCTGATGGGTTCTGCCAACGTTTTCTTTATTTCTGAATTTCGTAACATTTGGTTTATGTTTGAGGGTCAGGGTTTCTCCTGAAAAACTTGAAATAAATCTGAAATAAATTTATTTAAAAAACAAAAAAAAATACATGTTCCTTCCTGCGAAAAACATAATCAACCGTCCTTCACCTAACTTAACCTGTAAGGCTACTAATGTGCGACCATTTTGTATTTATCAAACGGGATAATGGAAAAGAGTGATGCTGAGCGCCCTCAGCTTCCACACAGCTGGTGTGAGATCTACAGTGGCTTCAGGAAGAACTCAGACCCCGTCCCTATCTGCTGTAGATTTCATTTTAAATGAATAAAATTCTTCTTCTTTTTTTTTTTTTGCCCGCTCAATAACCGATACCAATAACTGCACTCAATAACCGATAATGACAGAGTGAAAACATGTTTTTTTTTTTACATTTTAGCAAGTTTAATTAAAAATTAAAAACTGAAATCTCTCATTTGTATTCAGGCCCTTAATTCAGTACTTTGTAGAAGCCCCTTAGGCAGCACAAAGCTTTCACTCTTCTTGGGAAAGTCTCCTCTAGGTTTGCTCACCTGGATTTGGGCACTTTATCCCATTCTTCCTGGCACAAATAAAATTTTATCCATTTCAAATGAAATCTATAACACAATAAGGTGTGCAAAAAGTGAGGGGGTCTGAATCCTTCCTGAAGCCACTGGATAAAGGTTGAGGTACTCTGTGTAAAATCCAGCTATGACCAGCTTTAAATTACCAGCTACCAGTTTCAAAACCTAGCTTGAGCTGGTCAAACCATGTTGAGTATGGAGCTGGTCTGAGCTGGTCAAACAGCTAAGGTCGCATGTAATGTGTCAGAGCACTAGAGTAAGGTTGTCTATAATGTGTGTGTGTTTTAGAGCACTAGAGTAAAGTTGTCTATAATGTGAAGTGTGTTTTAGAGCACTAGAGTAAGGTTGTCTATAATGCGTGTGTGTTTTAGAGCACTAGAGTACGGTTGTCTATAATGTGTGTGTGTTTTAGAGCGCTAGAGTAAAGTTGTCTATAATGTGTGTGTGTTTTAGAGCACTAGAGTAAAGTTGTCTATAATGTGTGTGTGTTTTAGAGCGCTAGAGTAAAGTTGTCTATAATGTGAAGTGTGTTTTAGAGCACTAGAGTCAGGTTGTCTATAATGTGTGTGTGTTTTACAGCACTAGAGTCAGGTTGTCTATAATGTGTGTGTGTTTTAGAGCACTAGAGTAAAGTTGTCTATAATGTGTGTGTGTTTTAGAGCGCTAGAGTAAAGTTGTCTATAATGTGAAGTGTGTTTTAGAGCACTAGAGTCAGGTTGTCTATAATGCGTGTGTGTTTTACAGCACTAGAGTCAGGTTGTCTATAATGTGAAGTGTGTTTTAGAGCACTGCAGTAAAGTTGCCAGTAATGTGTTTGTTTTTCAGATGCCGGTCGTATGAGGACTGCTGTGGAACGCGGTGCTGTGTCAGGGCCCTCTCTGTCCAGAGACTATGGTACTTCTGGTGAGTACGGCCATCAGAGACAATTCGCCACCAGTGAGACCCCACACCGAGCACTCCGTCCTTTCACCATTAAGGAGTTCCTGTTTGCCTCTTAATGTTTTTCAATGTTCATTTGAAATCTTTTTTTTCTTTGGAACATGTTTTGGGTTAAATAGGAACTGACATTAAAAATGACATTAAACACAGGACGATCTGAAAATAATATATTTTTCATACATATTACTTTAAAGGACTCTGGTTCAGTGTATGATAATTACATATTTGCGGAAAGACTGAGAAAATGTGCTATAAGCTGTCAGCTCCAGTAGACTATTAAGCCCTCTTGCAAAACCGTTTTCCTCTTTTATAATTACGATCCTTCATCATAATTATTGTTGAGCTGCAACAACAGCAGAATATTCTGTCTGACATGCAGCCTCTGAGACATCAGCTCTGAAATACTGACGTTCACGTTCTCGGCATCTGTGCTGATGCTGGGGAATGTAGTTCTCCTCAGCATACTCCTTTTCAGCAGTATCTGCCAGCACTGCAAAAATGTCTGTCTTAACAAGTGCGTCAGTCTTGTAATGAGACCTAAAAACCCTATTTCTTTCTCTCAAGTTGAAAATATTTGCTTGGTTAAAGTTGCCGTTTGTTTGGCAATTGAAGCCAGGCTTGGCTCACCTCATTGGCAATACGTTTGTTTTATTTAACAAAACAAGAATTTAAACCTAATATAAGTCTAAAATGTACTTATGTTTAGTTTTTGCTATATATTCCTCAGTGACCTTAGTCAGGTGTATTTATATTGTTATTTGTCAGTACACTCATCAGGGATGCTGGGAGATGTAGTTTTAAACCATTCCCAGGTTTCACCAGCATGTCATTGTGATTATCATTTCATTCCTGTCCATTTAGCCACTTTTAGGTGTGAGGTCACAAATATGAGAACATTGTTGTTAACTGGGCATTCTAATGCTGATGTCACAATCACTGCGGGTAACTGAAGGTTCTGGAACATTAAATCTGCTCTTAATTCCTGCCCATGTTAGGAATGGTCACCATCTTTCACCCCTTATCTCATTGCACGAATGCAGCGGTATCAGACTCTCGAGAGGGCCGGCATGTATCTACTGGTCTGCTGTCCCAGCCAATTACAGTGATTTAACTGGGCAAATTAGTTAATTAGACCAATACTCTGACACTGATTGGTTTCCTAAAATATTGGAGCGTGGGCATGGAAACTTCAAATTGAATCATCCCGTTCAATAAAAAAATATGAACCCAAGGAGATGATTCAGCTACTTGAGAAATTAAGAACGGAAGTCAAAAATCGAAATAGAACCAGCGGTCCAGGAAGTGCACATCTGACTCACAAGATCTGGGCACTGGCTAATAAAAGACAAAATATCATATCATCAAAAATACGAGACGAATTACGAGCTCAGGGAAAGGGATTATGAAAGAGTATGGGACTGGAATATAAGTATTAACATTAGCATTTCACGAGCAGAGAAGGAAGTCGTATTGTATTAATCCGTTTACCCCATTAATCGCTGTGTTATACATTTGCGGAGAGCTTATGGAGAAGCGGAGTTGTTGAATTATGCGTATGTCTGGATGCGGAACGGCACAATAATAATTTATCCATTTTCCATTTCACGCTGAAAGACGGCTCTTCTCTGCATAATGGAGCCGGCGCTCAGGAACCGATTGGAGTGACAGTGAAGGGAATATGTTTCACAAGTCCAGCAATGTAAGACTCCTGCTTTGTGGCAGAGCCCCAAGTTCTCCTTTTGTAGGGCTCCTCGGCTGCATGGCAGAGCTCGGTCACGCATTAACACGCTTTATAAGAGACGCTGTTGCTAATAAAGTTGTATATCCCGATACAAAAGCTCTGGCACAGGCAAGGCCGGTGGTTCTAATCCCGGTGTAGCCACAATAAGATCCGCACAGCCGTTGGGCCCTTGAGAAAGGCCCCTTAACCCTGCATTGCTCCAGGGGAGGATTGTCTCCTGCTTAGTCTAATCAACTGTACGTCGCTCTGGATAGGAGCGTCAGCCAAATGCCAATAACGTTACGTAACGCGGATGCCCGTATAAGAGACGCTGTTGTTAATAAAGCTGCATATCCTCGCACGGAAGCTCTGACTGCATCCAGCCACTGAAGCCGCGTTGTATTACAGCGCATTAAATCATTCGCTCAGACGCTCTTCCTACAGTCCCGAGGCAGCAGAGGGCGAAGGCGGGGGCCAGGAGCGCTAATGGCCTTTTCCGTTAACGACAGGCCCCACTTTTTATGCTCGGCTTTTAGTCAGTTGTATTATTCATTAAATAGATGTTATTGAATTTTTCCCTTAATTGCCCTGAGAAAAGCCCCGGTGGGTTCTGGCCGTGCCCGCCTGTATTCTCGTGTCTTCGCGAGGTGGCGGATATAAAGTCCTTATTTCCCCACACAGTGCCCCCTGTCACCTCACGGCCAGACGAGACGTTAGCGTATTTCTTTTAATCTGCGTTAGGAGGGAAGATTTCAGAGAGTTCATCTCCTCGGGCTCAGTAAAAGAAGACTACGGGGGGGATTTGAGGTTTTTCATCAAAGGGCTTCACAGAGTGAATTAATTTTTTGTGGAATGAGGGGGGCACAGGTGGAAATTAGATCAAGGTGCACGGTACGTGCAAATATCAAGACGTAACTTCTTTGAACAGAGCTGTTAATGCATTAAACAGCGAGACAGAGGATCGTCAAATCACAGTCCTTGAAAACTAGAGAACTGCTGGTTGTCCATCCTCCCTTTTACCTGGAAGTCAGATAATCACCCGGGAGAAAATAAATCCAGGGCTGGATCTGCCTTTGAGGGCCAGATTTGACGATCCCTGCTGTAGAAAGGGCATACAGCAAGTGGAAATTACATCAAGGTAAATGCCACACAAATACCAGGATCTGTTTTGAACAGAGTTGCCAATGCATGAAACAGGTTGAAAGATCATGTAGCTTTGTAGCTGCAGTTCTGGATTTTCAAGTCTAGGCCTGATGCATTGTTAGATCATCTCTAATTTGTACATAAACACAGAGCTGTCAGAAAGCAAAAGTCCTGCAATGTGCTTGTCCCATTAATTATTCTCACTAATTAGTTCTGCCACCTGACTGAAGAACTGTGCTAATTAGCAAATCCAGATGACTGGAACAAAATACTGGGGAGGATTTTTACTTTCTGAACCTGGATTTCTCACCTCTGGACATACGAATGGCCTTGGGTCTGACTCGGTTGCAGATCAGACGGTGAAAACGATCGGAGGGTGAAAACAAAATTCAGCACACCCTGCGGCTCTCCAGGTCCAGGGCTGGGGACCCCAGCACACCCTGCGGCTCTCCAGGACCAGGGCTGGGGACCCCAGCACACCCTGCGGCTCTCCAGAACCAGGGCTGGGGACCCCAGCACACCCTGCGGCTCTCCAGGTCCAGGGCTAGGGGCCCCAGCACACCCTGCGTCTCTCCAGGACCAGGAGTGAGGACCCCAGCACACCCTGCGGCTCTCCAGGTCCAGGGCTGGGGACCCAGGTGCTAACCAAAGAAACAGCGTGGGTTGCGAGAGGGTTGTGGAACTCAAGATCGAAGAACCGTTACCTGATCTCCAGGAGCACAGGAGAGGAACACAGACTGACCCCTTCAGGCAGATGAGCAGTGGTGAGGTAGGGTGGTTTCAGGGTGGCATCCATCCTGAGCAGTGCATTGTGGGTAGTATGTATCGTCAGCGAGTGTAGAGCAGTGTAGGGCAGTGTAGGGCAGTGCCCATCAGGCACATTACATTACATTACATTAATGGCATTTGGCAGACACTCTTATCCAGAGCGACGTACAGTTGATTAGACTAAGCAGGAGACAATCCTCCCCTGGAGCAATGCAGGGTTAAGGGCCTTGCTCAAGGGCCCAACGGCTGTGCGGATCTTATTGTGGCTACACCGGGATTAGAACCACCGACCTTGTGGGTCCCTGTCATTTACCTTAACCACTACGCTACACGCGTACACGCAGACCCAGGATCTAATGGGGTCCATTAGTTCTTGGATCTGCGTGACCAAGAAGAGGATCTGTCTAATCACTGAGGGAACTCGAAGGCCTGTTTTTCAGTCCCGCTCAAGGTTGCGAGCGCTTGTTAGCAGTCTGCGCGAAGGGTCTCAATAAAGAAGGTTATGAGCTCTCCAACAGAGCGTCCCGGCTCCGGAGAGAGGGACCGGAGTGATAGAATTGGCCCGCACGGAGGAGGCCGGTTTTGTAAACCGCCGTCACAAAAGAGAGCGGCCTCCAGCGTACAATAGCTACTGTCTGCGGCGACGTCATGGCGTTCACAAGTCCGAGGGCTCATTGTTCTTCCTGCTGGGAGCCCGTTTGTCATCATGTTCAGGGGCGCCCTTGGTATTAAAGAAAAACAACAACAAAAAAAAACACACTGTTTGGTTTAACAGTGGAGGAGAAGATTAATATTTCGTCGAGAAGAGCAGGTCATGGTTAAATGGCAAAAAATAAAGGCTGCCAAAGCTCTCTCACACACACTGTCTTTATAAGTTCATCTCTCTCTCTCTCTGTCTATGCCCTCAGAGAGATCTCTATAATTTGTAGTCCCGTTTACTGCCGTGTCAAACAGAGAACACGAAAATGAGGTGATATCTCTTGCTTCTCCCTTAATAGGCAATTTTCAAAAAATATTAAAAATATGACTGTTGCGACAGAATAATACAATACAGGTATACATTGTGGCGGCACGGATGGTGCAGTGGGTAGCACTGCTGCCTCACAGCAAGGAGGTCCTGGGTTCGAATCCCGGTCGGCCGGGGCCTCTCTGTGCGGAGTTTGCATGTTCTCCCCGTGTCTGCGTGGGTTTGTAATATAATGTAATGTAATGGTTTCCTCCGGGTACTCCGGTTTACTCCCACAGTCCAAAGACATGCACGTTAGGCTGATTGGAGAGTCTAAATTGCCCATAGGTATGGGTGTGTGAGTGAATGGTGTGTGTGCCCTGCGATGGACTGGCAACCTGTCCAGGGTGTATTCCTGCCTTTCACCCAATGTATGCTGGGATAGGCTCCAGCCCCCCTGCGACCCTGATCAGGATAAGCGGGTTCAGATAATGGATAGATGGATGGATGGAGGTATACATTGTGTCTACGCTGTATAACGTTGATAAGACAATTCTCCCAGCTAACCCATTACATTCTCACAATGTTACTGGAATGTTTTCCTCAATGTTATAACATTGCCACTACATTGCGGCAACATTTAAACTTAACTCTTCTGCTGCTGTAGACTATCCACTTAGAGGTTTGACGCGTTGTGTGTTCAGAGATGCTCTTCTGCATACCACTGCTGTAATTGACTTTTGTAACCTTCTCCTCTGACCTCTCTCATTAACGCAATTCTGCCCGCAGAACTGCTGCTCACTGGACGTTTTTAGTTCTTCACACAAACTCTAGAGACTGTTTTGTGTGAAAATCCCAGGAGCAGTTTCTGAGACACTCAAACCACCCTGTCTGCCACCAGCAACCGTTCCACAGTCAAAGCCACTTCGATCACATTTCTTCCCCATTCTGATGTTTGGTCTGAAAAACAGCTGAGCCTCTTGACCGTGTCTGTATGCTTTTATGCATTTAGTTGCTGCCATATGATTGGCTGATTTAGATATGTGCATTATCAAGCCGGCGTACAGGTCTACTGAATACAGTTCTCAGTGAGTGCACTTCAAACTGCCAAGCAAGTAAGGTAAAATAAATGTTCTACTCGACAGGAAAGAAAATAAGGTTTTGAGTCTCACTATAGGACTAGAACCCTTGTTAACTTAAGACACTCATTTTTTAGCAGTGTTACCATGTGAGATACACGAGCTCAGGGCAGCAGTGGAGGAAGTAAACAGGGTAGAGCAGCTCTGTCCTGAGGGGAGCGTGACGCCCTTCCTCCCAGAGCTCATGAGATCGATCGCGCTCTCCTAACAAATGGACCGCCGGTGCACTGCATTAAAGCCCAGTGTCACGGAGGAGTGGGGGCGGTGTAGTAAGGAGAGGGGAATCGATGCGGATTCCGTGTCTGATTAATTTAGCTTCCTGGACAGACGTCCCCCCCCTGTCTCGTGGCTGTCCGCCACCGGAGCACGGTGACGTGTCTGCCGCTCTTCTGAGAACGCGTAATCGATACAGGATGAGACTGCAGGGCCTGAGCTCAACCTCCCTCTCCTGCTCACTGCCTGTGGTTACACTCCCCTCTCCTGGTGAACGCTCCTGTGATTACACTCCCCTCTCCTGGTGAACTCTCCTGTGAGTACACTCCCCTCTCCTGGTGAACTCTCCTGTGAGTACACTCCCCTCTCCTGGTGAACTCTCCTGTGAGTACACTCCCCTCTCCTGGTGAACTCTCCTGTGAGTACACTCCCCTCTCCTGGTGAACTCTCCTGTGATTACACTCCCCTCTCCTGGTGAACTCTCCTGTGAGTACACTCCCCTCTCCTGGTGAACTCACCAGTGATTACACTCCCCACTCCTGGTGAACTCTCTTGTGATTACACTCCCCTCTCCTGGTGAACTCTCCTGTGAGTACACTCCCCTCTCCTGGTGAACTCTCTTGTGATTACACTCCCCACTCCTGGTGAACTCACCAGTGAGTACACTCCCCTCTCCTGGTGAACTCTCCAATGATTACACTCCCCTCTCCAAAGCATCCTTTTATCTGCCTGGCAGTTGAGGAATAGCCCTGAAGCCTCCAGGTCGGGCCTTGCACAGTAAATTACCCATGAATCATAGCAGTAGCGGGCTAGCACATGTTATTTATTTTTCCATCGCTCCGTAAAGATGTACAACGCTACACAGCTCTGTTGTGAAGACGTTGGCAGAGAAGCGTAGATGAACGCTCAATTTGCCTTGAAATGTAACACGGAACACATTATGATACAGTCATCTTTCTGAATTTGTTATTGGAGGATATATTAAATGAAAATGAAGGTGTTATATCAATACATGCTTAAAAATGCAATTGTGATACGATTTTCACAAAATTTCCGCTCAGCGTTTCAAAATGAAGGAAATGAGAGCAGCAGTGTGGCCAGGACACCCGGAACTCAATGTACCGTCCCCATTAAATAGCACTGCAATCACTGCTCACTGACTGCCTCAATTGCTTGAGTGTTCAGCAATATTCATTCCTGTCAGAATAACGGGCTCTTCCGCGTTCATTATACTTCTGTTCCAGGCCGTGTCGGTCCCTCGAGATGCTCTGGATAATGGCATTACGTGGATGTGCTAAATAAATAAATAAATAAATAAATACTAAAAATCTAATTTGTGGAGCAATCACACTTCCCTGTCGTAAGCAAAGAAGAGCTATTTCACTTCACACTGCAGAGAAAGGCGATAGACCAGGGATTTTCTGTCTGAACAGGACCAGTGTGCTGTGTGTGTGTGTGTGTGTGTGTGTGTGTGTGTGTGTGTGTGTGTGTGTGTATGTGTGTGTGTGCATGCGTGTCTTTGTGTGTATAAAGTATGTGTATATACATGTGTGTATGTCTTTGTGTGTATGATGTATGTGTGTATATGTGCGTATGTGTATATGTATGTATGCGTGTGTTTATGTGTGGTATGTTTGTGTGCAAGTGTATGTGTGTGTATATATATATATATATATATATATATATATCATGTGCGTGTGTATATATATATGTATGTGTATATATATAATATGTGTATAATGTATATGTGTACGTGTATATATAATGTGTGTGTGCAGTGAGTGTGTGTGAGTATATATAAGGTGTGTGTGTGTGTATCTGTGTGTATGTGTGTATAATATGTACGTGTTTGTGTATAATGTGTGTGTGTAATGTGTACGTGTTTGTGTATAATGTGTACGTGTGTGTATATAATGTGTGTGTGTGTGTGTGTGTGTATAATGCGTGTGTATAATGTGTACGTGTGTGTGTATAATGTGTGTGTGTGTGTGTATAATTGTACGTGTGTGTGTGTGTGTATAATGCGTGTGTATAATGTGTACGTGTGTGTGTGTATAATGTGTGTGTGTGTGTGTGTATAATTGTACGTGTGTGTGTGTGTGTGTCCCAGGCTCCTGTTGATGGTGGGGGTGCTGTTCTGCTGTGGGGCGGGTTTCTTCATCAGGAGACGCATGTACCCCTCCCCCCTCAGCGAGGAGCCCGCCTTCAACGTCTCCTTCACCCGCCATCCAGGCGCCACACCAGGCCAGTCCCCACTGCTACAACCACCTCATCACTTTTGGTTCCTATTGCAGAACATATTTATAGTCATTCTGGGTTATATAACCAGGCATGAAATGAGTCCAACTGTCTCGCATCATTGCCAATATTCTTGCCTTTATGCTTTTTTTGAGTCATTTTTTTGAGAATTTTGACTCATTTCTGAATTTGCCTACGGGGTTACACATTTTCACTTGTCATTAAGCAAACAGTAACTTAAAACAAGCTCATTTCATCTTCTCGAGAGAAGAAGATAAGACTGCAAGACTAACCCCTTTTCCAGTGTCAGGACTTCGCGACTGATGACGTGCGGTTTTGGGAGAACCATAACCCCTGACCTCTGACCTCCGACCTCCGCTCTAACCGCACAGGGGTGCAGCTGCCAGCCGCGCTGCACTACAGGGATGTTGAAGGAATGAGGGCACCGCTGGCCCCCGCGTACCCAGGGCAGCCGAACGCGGGCGACCTCATGACCCACTACCCGCCCCCGCCGTCCTACTGCAGCCACCCCCCTCCGCCTTACGAGCAGGTGCTCCGCGACTCCGAGAAGAAGTAGCGGCGTCCGGAGAGGCCGCGGCCTTGACCTTTGACCCTCGACCCGCCCCGCCTCTCCCTCGCTCTCTGCTTCTCTCTCTCGCTTTCCCCGTCGATGACACGCGGAAGGTCCCACACGGGTGTGCCGTCAGGGACAGGGGTCACATGACCTATTGAAGAGCCTCAGCCTGCCACTCATTGGCTGGTACACCAAGGGGGGGGCGGGGGTCGGGGGGCGTGTACACATAATAGTTTACTGCCATGCTAAAAGCCTGATATGAACCAGACACACTGTGTTGCGGTTTTTTAGCGTGACCAAGTTCAGTTTGTTGTTACAGACGGTTACACAGTCAAGAGCAAGAACGTCACTAAAGCGAACTGAGAGAGGTCGTGCCTATATTATTCAGCCAGTATACACACTGTATTTCTTACAGCCAATTCTGTTATTTACATGAACATACTACATTTATTTAACAGGATCATTAATAATAACAATAATAATTTATCTTTTAAATAAGGCTACAGTAAATATGGATTTAGATAGCTAGATACAGGACTGTTCTATGCACACACCCGCCTAAATGAGTGAATGGAGTGTAATCCATTGTCAAATGTATGGGTACTTTACCTGCATAGCCACCACACTCTCCTTGTTAAAGGTACAATAGGTAAGATGTTTGTGTTAAAACATTGTTACAAGACCATTGTAAAAATCCCTTCCCATCATTGAAAAGGGTTGACTCACCCCCTGCCTGCGTTTATAGTCCTTAAATTCGGGTTTCAAAATATACAGTTGACGGCCTGACAGTCTGTACCAAAGCATTGTACAATTGGTTGAAAATTTGTTCTAACTGCCACAGTCAATGGCGTTTCAACGTCAGCGCGTTCACAGAGAAGGGGACGGGATAAACAGTGCTGTGGTTTGAAGGTGTTTGTTGCTGCTCTTCCTCTCTTGGCCGTTAGAAGTCTGAAATGACTTATTGTACCTTTAAAGCTGACCCTCTCTCCCACTGTAAGTCACACAGAGTTTCAGGGGATCTGCAGCAGTGGCCTTGGTCATCAAACAGAGTTAGGAATGCAGGTATTCATTATGCTCAAAGCCGGGTACACAGTTATATCACCACGGCCTGCCCGGACTGCACCCACCATCCCATAAGCATCGTTATGGAAACCAGTCAGCCGCGTCTGCTGGACTCCACACCAGGCCGCAGTGTGCGTGCACTACGCAACCCGATTTCACTCCTTATTTTACCTCCGTCTTAGCTCCTCCATTTTACCTCCATCTTAGCTCCTTCATTTTACCTCCATCTTAGCTCCTCCATTTTACCTCCATCTTAGCTCAGTGGGTAAATCCGGTGGTGTAGTGCACGGTTGGTGCACACACCGGCCCGCAGGACCTGGAGTTGCAACGCCCCGTCATCGACGATAGTGTCCACTTTATTAGTGACACACACGGACACAAGTGAACACGTATTCTATAGTATAACGTATTCATTAAGCACAGAACAAACAATGCAAACGTTCAAGGTCTCAACACTGCACTCGATGTCTTTCAAGCCATTACACCACTTTCGTTACACATTTTACCAGTTTGTTGTGAATATTATTGTTTTAATTTATTGCGTTATATACCTGTATCTCTACAATACCTTTAGTTCTTCATTTTTGAAGGGCTCTGCCCTTTGACCTTTTCTAAAAAAAATCGTGGTGACTTACATTTCCCCTAATGTTGCATTAAGATTTATCTGTAACTTAGCTTGGAATAAAATCCATTTCTGACATATATGGCGAGCAGACGTGATTGATTTATCAAATGGCCATGCTTGAAGTAAGCAAGAAGGAAACATCGACCAAAATGGCCATTCTCACAATACATGTTGGCAGGTACAGTCAACTCAGGTGGATATTTCTAGTTGTTGGATTGTTGGAGTCTACTTCTTTCATGGAGGTAACTCATGGAGAATACCGAAATGTTGAGGGTGGGTGTATTTCGCCTAAATTGATGAAATAATTTTTACCGCAGTGTGCTTTGTCCTAGAAGTCTTCAGCACATTTAGTTTTTGTCCATTTCTAACACCAAGAATTGAAGAAATGCTACATTTTTTAGTAACCGTTAACCGCTGAATTTGGAATCGCCAAATTTGCCCCACTTTCACCCAGCAGGAGCCTCGTACCCCTGAAGCAAACCTCCCGCTGACTCACTCACAGGCCTGAGACTACTTTCCACAATTCACACACGGCATCATTTTCTGGGAGGATGAGGGGTTACAGCCCCTCCCTCCAATATTACAAAATAAGCCAAATGGGATATTCTGATGAGCCTGTTGGTCCCTGGTTCCATGTTCGGGAGGAACTAATGCAGCAGTGAGTGAACTCCGGCCAATTTCCACCAACTTTCCACCAACTTCACCCCAGAACTGGCTGAGCTCAGGCTGGAGCCTGAGGTGCCTACAGGCTGTAGAACTGGTTTATTAATGAGAGATGGGGTATAAATGAGAGATGGGGTATAAACTAAACCAGGGGTGGGCAAGGTGAGCCGCGTCTGTTTCTGGATTTCAAAACAACTTCAGACGGAACTTTTTAACCACATACCATGATATAAACAGCTGATAAACTTTCTTGTCTTGTAGCATTTTATTGTGGTCTAATTTATGAGTGAATCGGTCATGGTGCCTACGGCTAATTAGCTGATTGAGCCAGGGTAACTGGTGGCATCAAAATCCTGCATACACACCGGCTCTCCAGGACTGGAGTTAAACCTGCATACACACCGGCCCTCCAGGACTGGAGTTAATCCTGCAGACACACTGGCCCACCAGGACTGGAGTTAATCCTGCAGACACACTGGCCCACCAGGACTGGAGTTAATCCTGCAGACACACCGGCCCTCCAGGACTGGAGTTAAACCTGCATACACACCGGCCCTCCAGGACTGGAGTTAATCCTGCAGACACACTGGCCCACCAGGACTGGAGTTAATCCTGCAGACACACTGGCCCACCAGGACTGGAGTTAATCCTGCAGACACACTGGCCCACCAGGACTGGAGTTAATCCTGCAGACACACCGGCCCTCCAGGACTGGAGTTAAACCTGCATACACACCGGCCCTCCAGGACTGGAGTTAATCCTGCATACACACCGGCCCTCCAGGACTGGAGTTAATCCTGCATACACACCGGCCCTCCAGGACTGGATTCGCCCTGCCCTGCACTAAGCTGAAGCAGTATGTGGGTCACACAGAGAGTAACGTGAGGCAGTAAATGAGACGAATCTCGCAGTACATCAATGTCACAGACACGGTGCGAGTTACAGTGTGTTCTGATGAAGCGATACACGAGGGCTGTAAAGAGAGACCCAGCGACGCCGGAGAAAAGTGGTCTGCGATCGCCGAGGAGCTGCTGTGTTTTATAACCCTCACAGCTCTCCTGTGAACACTGTGTGGAGCTGCTTATAACCCTGACAGCTCTCCTGTGAACACTGTGTGGAGCTGCTTATAACCCTGACAGCTCTCCTGTGAACACTGTGTGGAGCTGCTTATAACCCTCACAGCTCTCCTGTGAACACTGTGTGGAGCTGCTTATAACCCTGACAGCTCTCCTGTGAACACTGTGTGGAGCTGCTTATAACCCTGACAGCTCTCCTGTGAACACTGTGTGGCGCTGCTTAAGGTAAATGACTGGGACACGCAAGGTCGGTGATTCGAATCCCAGTGTAGCCACAATAAGATCCACGCAGCCGTTGGGCCCTTGGGCAAGGCCCTTACCCCTGCATTGCTCCAGAGGAGGATCGTCTCCTGCTTAGTCTAATCAACTGTACGTCGCTCTGGATGAGAGCTTCTGCCAAATGCCAATAATGTAACGTAACGTAATGTAATGTTATGTAACATGTGGAGCTGCTTATAAGTGTGTGGAACAACAAGGTGGTCTGGGTGTCTGATAAGGATGCCCTCTGGGTGCCTCCCTTTGGGGGGGGGGGGGGGGGGGGTTGTGTCAGAAAAAAAGGAAGGATGGATGGAGGTATTGCACTGCACGAACGTTACTCATGTTGCATTGTGAGGAATGACAATGAGAATGGAGTTGTGTTCTGTTGTTACCATGATACTATTAATGGCATTTTGAATCCAGAATGACAAACAGTTGTTTAGACTAAGCAGGAGACAATCCTCCCCTGGAGCAATGCAGGGTTGAGGGCCTTATTCAAGGTCCCAACGGCTGTGCGGATCTTATTGTGGCTACACCGGGATTCAAACCTTGCGGGTCCCAGTCATGTACCTTAAACCACTACGCTACAGACCGCCCTACTATGGAGTCTACTCAAGTGCCCTGGACCCATGGCTGGTCCTCAGTTGGTGTAGTTCTGCAAGTACTGTGACCTTTCAATATTACCCTCGGTCCGAAACAGAAAATGTTCAGGTTACGATGCCAATGCCAGGGAAAGGGGTACAAGTGCGATGTCCACAAGATGGCGCTGTTGAGCCAGATGAAACCCGTGCAAACCTTTCTGCAGTTCCATTGTTTCCACCGACGTCCACCCAACCACAAGAGCTACATCCAACATTTTCTGTCCAATGCACAGCTTCTCCCAGGAGGCAAGGCAAGGATGGGGCAGGGGCGGTGTTGGACATGGGGTTGCCAGATTGTACAGTAGGTTTGACACAAAGTCACCCATAGAGGGAGGGCCCTGTCAAAAGATCACCTTCGACAACAGGAGTGTGAAACTCCAGTCCTGGAGCGCCGCTTCTGCTGCTTGGCTGAAGAGTCCACACCCCTGGTTCTCAAGGCCTTAATTGGCTGCTGACTGAAAGGAAACCCAAGAACTACAACCCTCCAGGACCAGAGTTTGATTGGAGAAAGGTGACATCTCCATTCAAAGACTTCAACGGGGCCCATACCTTGTGGTGATCTGAACTGGCTGGGGCCGCAGGTCTCTCCCCAGTGTGATGTCACTTCCAGCAGGACACCTTGACCTCATCCTGTTGCCCCTGCGTTGGGTGACCATGACGACTCCCACACAACTGGCCGTTTCCATAGCGCCCGCTCTCCTCTATGGCCTGTGTTCAGCTCATGCCGTCACACTGACAAATCTACAGGTAGCGGACAAATGAGATGAAAAATTCAACAGCGTTCCAGCAGTGAAGGTGGTTTGTTTAATCCGGAGGTGAATTTCCCGGTACCCTTAGAAAGCACGGTTTCTGTCAATCATCGGGCGACATTTCTGAGTGAAATCCGCTCCTCCATGCTAAAGCATCTCTTTTCACGATAGACCCAGATCCTCCAGGACTGGAACTGCCCGTCCCTGTTCTAGACGGATGCCACTCACTACGTCAGCTGCTTCAACTGATCAATTAAAGTGCTGGAATAACAAAAGCCAGCATTTTCTATTCAGAAATGCAGACATGCTTTTGGAAAGCCTGGCCCACACACTTGGGCAGCTGAATGAGCACTCCAGCCCGCCTGGCCCTGATCAGAACTTTTTATAGAAGTGCTCAAACGGACCAGCTTTGTGCCCCAGACTAGAGCCAGGCAGGGAATCTAATCTGGGTCTGTGTGTCTGTATCCAATCCAGGTCTGTATGTCTTAAGGCCAGTGTACAGTCTAGCGACGTACGATCGGAAGACTGACATAGCTGCAGTGTCGCCAACATTCCATTATTGCTCGACTCTGATTTTGAACGCTGTCGGTCGTAATAAAAAAAATTATAAAAAGTATAAACTCGGAACGCATCGCTGAGTCACTGCCGGATGAAGACATTGGAAGCTAGTCGATGACACCTCGCTAAAGATAATTACGGGTGAGAACATTCTACAATAAGGTTGTCATGACAATTGAGCCAGGGTCAAAACTCAATACAATTTGCGTCTCAGCAATGGGTGCAGATGATGGCAACGGTGAGAAATCGCCCATCGTTCAGTATCACCTGACAGTCGTGGCGATGGCTATCGAAGGTGATAATCGCTGGTGGCAATGACCATACATCAGCTAACTGTCAACTGGCCCCCGATTTAAAATAAACTAATAGTTTTGGTGCCGTTACACAATGTCTAAGATTAATAGTATTTTCTACACCTGCAGAGCACCACAGGGACTGCAGACACAAAAACTATTACATTTCCAGATAAATGGCCTGAAAATAACAATCGTGACATGTATGAATTTCTTTTTAAGAGTATTTTGTGATTTGTTTCATAGGCTATGCACCTATTGCTTTAAAAACACATGTTGAGAAATAGTGAGGTTTCTTTACTCCACGAAGGATTGACTGAAAACAATCTTAAACATTTGCTGCAGTGCTCTGCACCATCCACCTTGCGTTCGGCTGAGTGCGGCAGCACAAGCCACCGAAGGAGTTCGGCCTCTACTACATTTCCCAGAATGCACCAGAAACGAACAAGTGGAACTAAGCGCTGAATTGAACGGCTGAACCGAGTTTGGATGAAACGATACAAGCGGAAGAAAGGGCCTCACGTATGAGAAAACAGCGGAGCACTTTCAAATTTCAACATCAGAGCAAACACACTTCTAGTTGAATGAGTGCGGCAGCAACCACTAGGTGTCAGTGTGTGTCGCAGGTTTGCTTGCAATGTGTCAGTTTGCAGTAAAGTGACAGGTTCTCTGTGTAAATAGACTTGTGGGATGGGTTGTTCTGTTTGACTAAGGCACTCCTGCACCCTGTACAGGCTCACAGGAGCACAACACAGGACACAATCTTTCTCTCTGCCTCATGTTGTCTGTCTAAATCTCTTCTCTCTTTCAATATTATTTACTTCTCCCTCACTCTCTCCAACTCCATCTCGCAAAACTACCTGGATATTTGATCAAAACGCAAAATGTATGATTTATGAGTCTAGCCATAGCTGTTGGTTGAATATGAATGAGGTACACTGAGCCCTCCACAATAAAATAGCAAGAAAAACAAGCAAGATTCATCTTTTGATCTCAAATCCAAACAGAAAAAAAAACAATCAATTTCACTCTACAATTACCATACTTTAGGAACGCCCGCCAAAACTCAACACAAAAACAGCCCTTTCTGTAAAAAGCTAACGGCTGCACACATGAAGAAAATGCTATGAAATAAAAGCTGATCGCCTGCACTTTTGCTTCAAAGTCATCTCTTGATCTCGAATCCAAATGCCTTCAGAGTACAGCAAAAACTAATTACTCTCTACCATTACCATACTTTTGGACGGCTCACCAAAACTCAACACAAAAACATTCTGGATTCTGTAAAATGCCAAAACATACACGCATAAAAAAAAAACCCCCATGAAATAAATGCCGATTGTCTGCACTTTGGTCTCGTAGTCATCTTTCAGCCATGCAGTGCGGTGGACACAGGCTCTGCTAGCATGAGAGCCCAAAGCTACCAACACCTCAAAACCAGCCTTTGCTTTCAGCTCAGGCGGTAAGGGCAGTCGTCTGCCGGTTCGATCCCCCGCGCTGGGGAGCAACACACCTCACCCCCGTGGCAGCCTATCGCTGTTGGTGTGCGAGTGTGTATGAACCAATGAGAGGCATTTATTGTAAAGCGCTTAGAATGAATAAAGATAAATAAATGAAATAAAAGTGCTGTGTGAATGCCATTCACCATTTACACGCACAGTGACCGTTTAAGCAGAGCTTGCTTGAGAGGAAGCCTGGGTGTCTTCAGCTCTGAGGACACAAATGTACTTCCACAGGATCGTTTCCTCAGACTGAACAAGGTCATAAAACCTGGACTCATCTGCTGCAGCGAAACAAGGGGTGGACAGAAGCACACGGACTGCTAAACACTCACATTACTGAACCCAGACTCCACAAACTCACATCCTACAGAACAGGCAGATTACTGGACCCAGACTCCACAAACTCACATCCTACAGAACACTCACATTACTGGACCCAGACTCCACAAACTCACATCCTACAGAACACTCACATCACTGGACCCAGACTCCACAAACTCACATCCTACAGAACACTCACATTACTGGACCCAGACTCCAAGAGAGAGAGAGGGAGTGAAAGATAGGGAGAGAGAGAGAGGGAGGAAGAGAGAGGCAAAGAGAGAGAGGGAGTGAGTGAGAGAGATAGGGAGAGAGGGAGAGAGAGAGATAGGGAGAGAGGGAGAGAGAGATAGGGAGAGAGGGAGAGAAAGAGATAGGGAGAGAGGGAGAGAAAGAGGGAGAGAGAGAGATAGGGAGAGAGAGAAAGAGGGAGAGAGAGAGGGAAAGAGAGAAAGAGGGAGAGGGGAAGAGTGAAAGAGAGAGGGAGACCTTGACTCTGAAACGGGAGCAATCCCAAACTTCAGAGACCACAAGCAAAGCCCGGCACCAGAATCAAATCTAATCTAAATTTATAAACAACTGTCACAGCGCGCTTTACAGAAATCCCCGGCCTAAACCCCACAGAGGAGCGAGGAGGGGCGTATTCAGAATGCATATTCACTCCCGAGCGTGCACATGCAGGCAGATTGAGCTCCTGTGCCATGTACGCACCTGTACCACACACACTCTGATGTGGGGCCGTTTCCATGGAGCTCTGCATACTACAGAGCTCATCTCCAGTTTTAATCACTTCTCTACACCAGCAGGTAGGGACGGCACCAGAGAGGCTGTAGAACACAGACTGGACAAAGATGCACGCAAACACACAAATAGTACAAACACACGAATAGTACAAACACACAAACAAGCAAATAGTACAAACACACAAACATACAAACACAAAAATAGTACAAACACACAAACACAAAAATAGTACAATATACAAACATAAAAATAGTACAAACAAGCAAATCGTACAAATACACAAACACACACAAATAGTACAAACACGCAAAGAGTACAAATGTACACACACATATGTGCGCATACACACACAAAACACAAGTGCACACAATCGCACACATGCACGCAGACAGTATAAACACATACACAATGCAAGTGGATGCACAAACGCACACAGCAGAAAAACACAAACACACAAGCACGCATACACACACGCGCAAACAGGACAAGTATGCTCACACACAACAACACAAGCGTGCACACACACACACACACACACACACACAGTACAAACAAAGACACACACACACACACTCACTCACCCACAGTCCAGTACATACACACACTGCTTTCGCTGTGAAGAATTATTTAGTCTGAACTGCGCTTCTCTGCCAAAATATAAGTCATCTGCCATGTTAGATGAATGTTAGTTCACCAGCCAATTTCTCTAAAATGACGGCTGGTCCTCAGGGATATTGTAGCTTACTGATGTCTTGTGAACCACCCGCATTTCTACTCAAAATCACAACTTCTGCTGGAAAATCACATCGTGTAAAATAAAATAAAAACTTAAAAAAAACAAATAAAATAAATAAACAAATAAACTGGGAGGCTTTCTTTTCCTACTGCCTCAACATCACTTCTATAAATCCAACAGTACGATACATTATTTATCACGCCTCTGGAAAGATGACCAACAACAATAATAAAGGGTATAGCCGCTGCTATAGTCAGGAGCTGGAGACAGGAGACGCTGGGGGGTTTTTCAAGACCAGGCTCGATACGGTGCAAGATATTTAGCTTTTAGGCAAACTAGGCAGGAGGTACACTTAGAGGTAGGAATAGGCGAGCGTTGCTGGGACTGAACGTCCAGTTCTCATCTTTATGTTGTGTTTTAACAAGCCTGGAATCGCACTCCATCACAAGAAACATGCAGTACATACTGCAATATACACAAGTCTTCAGAAATATACACAACGCAATCTGTGACATGAGACTGACAAACACATATTTTACAGGGAGGAGCCGATGAAGAAAGAATAATCTCTTTGTGACAACAGAGCAAAGAAAATCTTTTCTTTTTCTTTTTTTTTTTACCAAAATGTATTTTCGTAATCGTATTTCCAAATGTAATGTTTTTGCTTGTTTTGTTTGCTTGTTTTGTTTGTATGTTACTTGGTAGAATCAGTTTTGTGCTACTTGCATGCCCCTCTCCTCCTCTAGACTCCTCTGCGCCTGCTATACAGCAGCACAACGCCTTGCATAATGAGAATACCTAGAAATTATAATCATTAAAAGATAATTATGCATTCTACTAATCCACTAAGAGCAGTGTGGAAGATTATTTGTCGGTAGTGCTCATCTAATTTTGGACGGCGGGCGTGATTAACGGCTCGGCTGCGTGAACAGAACACCCAGGCGGCCCCGTCTTGCTCTTCCACAACAAATATTACTGAACAGATTGTACACTGATCAGTCAACAGTCAACGACAGGCTCCAGTGAGGTGCCAGGGAGACCTATACAATTCCCGTCATGCCGTCAAAAAAAAAAAGAAAAAAAAAAAGGCTTGAATGCAAGTGTCAAACAGAAGCGCTGCAGTCTACGAGAGTGGTCAGGGTCAACGGGATCCCAACGCAATTAAGTTAATGTCTCCCTTACGGACTGTAAACTAGAACATTCGCCGAGCTGCCAGGGCCCCCATTCCCCATTTTCCTTTTTGCGCTAATTGCCATGATTAGAATTCACATTATTAGTCTCCTTTTAATAATTCTGACCAGCCTCGTTACACAACATACATACATAATAGGGTACTCTGGTGATTCAGCTGCAATTTTTAAGTGTACGTGGATAACCGTGTTTACCGTCAAGCGCTTTGTACGCTGGGCTCCGCAACCACAACCCACTCTGTGTGAACGGAATGAGCAAGGACACGCGTTGTCGTCAACGGCACCGTTGGCGGTCGGTGTAGGGCAGGGGGGCACAACAAGGGATTTCGTGCAAACCTCTGGTCTTGATTATTCAGTTGACTCAATCATATCTTATCTGACATGTGCAGCCTATGAGTGCGGAGGACAGCTGCAGACTGCAAATGTATCCTAATGATTTTACCGTGCTCAAGTTAGGCTTGAGTCAGGGTCATTTATAGAGCTGTCAGCAAATTAAAAACAAACATTGGAGCAAAAAGCAGTTTGCAGACCTGCCCTTGAGGACTGGAGTTTTGCCCCTGGTATAGGGGAATGGCAATGACTTCCGACGGGAAGTCACACTCACAGGTGCACACACAAGTCCCGATTAATCAGACAAGTCCGGATTCCTCAATCAAGTCCCGATTCCTCAAACAAGTCCCGATTCCTCAAACAAGTCCCGATTCCTCGAGCAAGTCCTGATTCCTCAAGCAAGTCCCGATTCCTCAATCAAGTCTCGATTCCTCAAACAAGTCCCGATTCCTCAATCAAGTCCCGATTCCTCAAACAAGTCCTGATTCCACAAACAAGTCAAACAAGTCCCGATTCCTCGAACAAGTCCCGATTCCTCAAGCAAGTCCTGATTCCTCGAGCAAGTCCTGAATCCTTGAGCAAGTCCTGATTCCTCAAACAAGTCCAGATTCCTCAATCAAGTCCGGATTCCTCAATCAAGTCCCAATTCCTCGAGCAAGTCCCGATTCCCCAAACAAGTCCTGATGATTCAAACAAGTCCCGATTTTTCTAGCAAGTCCCAATTCCTCAAACAAGTCCCGATTCCTCAATCAAGTCCTGATTCCTCAATCAAGTCCCTATTCCTCAAACAAGTCCCGATTCCTTGAGCAAGTCCCGATTCCTTAAACACGTCCAGATTCCTCAATCAAGTCCGGATTCCTCAATCAAGTCCCAATTCCTCGAGCAAGTCCGGATTCCTCAATCAAATCCCGATTCCTCGAGCTAGTCCCGATTCCTCAAACAAGTCCTGATTCCTCAATCAAGTCCCGATTCCTCAATCAAGTCCTGATTCCTCAAACAAGTCCCGATTCCTCAAACAAGTCAAACAAGTCCCAATTCCTCAAGCAAGTCCAGATTCCTCAAACAAGTCCCGATTCCTTGAAGAAGTCCCGATTCCTCAATCAAGTCTGGATTCCTCGAACAAGTCCCGATTCTTCAATCAAGTCCGGATTCTTCAAACAAGTCCCGATTCCTCAAACAAGCCCCGATTCCTCAATCAAGTCCCGATTCTTCAATCAAGTCCCGATTGCGACCATCGGGAGATGCGTCCTTGAATAAAATTTTGAATAATCTCGAATGTATTTATTTACTTATATATGTATTTATGTGAAACACTCCAAAAACAAAGACGGGATGTGGCGTCTCACAGATAGCCCATTGTCCACACGGTGGATTGGAGCTCCTGGAAAACAGACTCCTCCAGACTCTATCGGGTACCCTCAACCCTGACCACCTTTCATAGCATTTCTTTTCTTCCGCAATTACTTCTAGTTACGCTGTTGTGATGGTGCTACTCTTGCTGAAAATGTCAAGTTGATTGAATAGGTCTTAATGCATTTCACTTTCTGCGTCCCTCAATAAGAAAATCGAGCCCACTACAGAGCGATATTGATTCTGCCGTTTGAAGCGAATTGCGCCACTGTTTACTCATAAAAGAAAATCTAATCGCTTCCTTCAGCCCTGCCTGCTTTTTAACCAAGGCCTACTTGAAAAGTCCTTGGGTATCACTTTTAAATGTCACAGCAATTCCCCACAGAAAACGACAAGGTTTTTAGCCTAATAGTGAGCAGATAAGATTCACAGAACTTTTATGTTACTGCTTCCATTGCGCATGCACCTTGGTATTATAGCATAGTTGCTAGCAGTGGACCGCATAAGTTGCTATCTTTTAGCTAAATTGCATTTCATTTTAAATTAAATGGTTGACTTTTAGTCTAACATTAATAAATAGCAATCAATAATCAATAATATCAGTGAACAGGATATTTAGAACACTACTAACTTCTAGCTGCGAAACACATGCTAGCACACATATGCAATGTTTGGCCTTAATTGAGCCAATGGCATCTGATCGTGTTTAAAAACGCATAGACAAACTGGTCATGAGGCTGGTCTGATCTGGTAGCCAGTCAACCAGTGAAACCATGTCGAGCTGGGAGCTGGTCAGAACTGCTCAACCAGCTACCAGCTGTTTCAAAACATATCTTGAGCTGGCTTTTTTTCGTTTTTTTTCCAAGCAGGTCAGTGATGTTATTTCTTGTTCAAAGAAAATTCTCCACAGTGTACTGCTACCCTTAAAAAGAACTCATCAGCATCCATGAAATATGAACTGTGAATATAGCTGGCCTACTTTAAACAGAATCGGCACTCCTTTGGTTGCAGCCAAGCCGAGTACCGGCACTTGCACAGTAATTTCACTCTGGTATTGAGCGAGAGGCACCCAACACACAACTGCACTCAGAGCACAAAATGGCTGCCTGTGGTGTAGTGGATAACATGCTCACACTCACTCCCAGCACAAAATGGCTGCCTGTGGTGCAGTGGATAACACGTTCACCACAAAGCGGTAAGGTCCAGGCTCAAATCTGGGGTCTTTCTGGCTGCAGAAAAACGCAGCTTTCTCAGACAGGAGCTGCCATCGAGTGCCATCCCATTCGAAATTCTCCAAAAAAACGATGCCTTCTAAGGTGCCTTCATTTGGATGATTCTGAAGGCAGCAACGATGCATCCTTCACCGGGTAGGATATCCCATAATCCTATGAGTTGAAACGAACCCTAACACTAACCTTACTACCGTTAAATTAATGGCAGCTAAAAAGGGCATTGGAGTGGGCACAGAACCATATAACAGTTATATTGGAGTTAGAACTTGGCAGCGGAATTGTAATCCCGTAACACGTAATCCTGTTGCTGTGACTCTGACGTCTTCCTGTCTTTAAAGTGTCTCATTCGGGTGCTGCCTAATCGCCCGCGAAGACGGCTATGAAGGACAGTGGAGTAATCAGGCAACGAGGCATCAAGGCAAGGAGGCATGGAGGCATCAAGGCAAGGAGGCATGGAGGCAACGAGGCATCAAGGCAAGGAGGCATGGAGGCAACGAGGCATCAAGGCCCCTGCCTTTGCTTTGAGCCGCAGCCTCTGCGTGGAGTTTACAGCCCCGTATATCCACACAGGTTTCCCCTGGATACTCCGGTTTCCTCCCACAGTCAGAAGACAAGCAGGTTAGGCTAATTGTACACTCTAAATTGGTATAAGAGAGTGTGTGTGTGTGTGTGTGTGTGTGTGTGTGTGTGTGTGTGTGTGTGTGCGTGTGTGTGCGTGTGTGTGTGTCCAATGCATGCTGGGATAGGCTCGGACCCCCCCCCACCGCCACCCTGACCAGGAATAAGCAGGTTGGATAATGGATGGAGTTATAATAGCTTCCCAGCATTCCTTTAAACTTCTTCGTACTCTAGAGAACCGAAGTACAGGAGGAAGGGAAGCGTACTTCACTGGTTTTGTCTGCTCCCCAAGGTTAAGGCCCGTCTGAAACTGAGAAAATAAAACATGAATTCAGTCTAATTACTTCAGCCGATGGTCCAAAAAACCTGCGATTGAAATGGAAAAAAGGTGTTACAAAACCCCTCATTCACATGCGGATAATGGGTACCCCCCCCTGCCTCCCAGAGCGGGTGGGGATCCATACAATGTATAATGTAAATAAAAAATGATAACCACAGAGTGGACTCACCTGTAGGATAATGTAGGCAGTGTAATGACTACATTACCCATAGTGCATCTGTCCATAAACAATGAGGATAATGCTGCGTTCCATTTACCTCGGAAGTCGGAAGTCGGAGCTGGGAATGACGTCACACCCGAGTTGACCGCATTCCAGTAAACAACTCGG
This sequence comes from Conger conger, assembly GCF_963514075.1. Lineage (NCBI taxonomy): Eukaryota > Metazoa > Chordata > Actinopteri > Anguilliformes > Congridae > Conger > Conger conger. The sequence goes on along the minus strand of NC_083768.1, from coordinate 8,679,655 downwards.
ATAACCAAGATGGACGCCTCCAGTGCTGTTGTTGCTATCGTTGTAGCCATTGTTAGCAATACCAGTTGAAAACACCACATTACACGATATTCTATACATACAAACACCGTAGTAACATGTCCACAGATAGACGTTGGACAGTACTACGTATACCACTTATTTAATTACACAAAAACAAAACAGAAGCGCTAAATAATACATTACGAGAGATTTTATTAACCGTTGACGCACGGAGCAGCCATCTTGGATTTCTAACTCGGGGTTACTCAGTTCTTCCGACTTTCCCAGTCGGAAATCCCACCTCAGGGGGCGTTCCAGTTGAAATATCCGACTGGGAACTCGGAAATTCCGACTTCCCAGTACAAATGGAACGCAGCATAAGCATGTGTGTGTTAAAGTAGGGGTGCCTTACACGCGAGCTCACTGTGTGGTTATAAATGTAATGTAATGTTATAATGTTATAAATCACGATTTTAGTGGGGCCCATTATCAGTACAACAACTGTTCACCCTTTCAATCATGGATTGTTTGACAATTGGGTGATTAGTAACTAAAAAACTGTCGTCAAAGACTTAGGTTTAAGAGAAAGGCTGTGGGGTCACTCCCAGAGAATAACTATACATACAACGAGCTCCATAATGTTTGAGACTATGGCATTTTTTGACTGTACTTCACAATTTTAGGTTTGTAATCAACACAAAACACACACACACACACAGACAGCCGCCACCCCACACTCATAATCATGCTCAGGTCATTAAATAAAAAGAAAGCACGACATTCCCATGTAAACCGCACAATAATAAGGCTTGCCAATGAGCCTGCAGACAGTGATCAGAATGTTCTGTGTGGAACACCCTAATGCCGATGTCACAATCCCTACTGCTGCCTGAAACCAATGAGGTGTGAGGTCACACATATGCGATCAGAATGTTCTGTGTGGAACACTCTAAATGCCGATGCAACAATCGCGACTGAAATCAGTGAGGTTCTAGAACACTGAGGAAAAAAAAAGAAAAGAAAAAGCACATTATTTATTTACAAAACTTGATAAGATTCTCCTCTTCAAAGGGCTGAAACGTGGGACATCTGGCACCGAACGGGACCCGACGTTTTGGGACGCTGCTGAAACAGCCTGGCTACTTAAAGAACTGACCCTGCCATCTGATCAACACCTGCTCAAGCAGGCAGCCGCGTAAACCTGCATTAATCACACCAGCCAGATACAAAGGGGTCCAGTCCCGCAGAGGGCACTGTGGTCCAGGATCTTTTTTTTTTTTTAGATTTTTCCCTTTTTCTCCCAATTTGGTAGCCAATTGTACCTCGTCTGATTCAATTGGAGGTAGTCGTATTAGATGTACCGCCCACACCACACGCCTTCTTCAAGCCGTCTCGTCTCGTGCCCGTTGCCGCGATCCCGAGGCGCCCGAGGTGCTTATTGTGCGGCGATCTAATAACCCCGCCAAGTCCCTCCCTCTGGAGCAGCGAGCCAATTATTGCTGCCCCACGTGAGCCGGCCAAACTTGGCTTTTTGGCAGGACCGAGGTCCAGGATCTTCTTGAATGTCTTTGGAGCCCGTCAACACTGCCTTGATCGATGGGCAATGTCAAGGCCCAGGTGTGCACGCATAGAATGCTCTCACAACACAACAGCCGCACTACAGAGGAGCCTGGTGCATCTGCGCTTGCGAGGAGGAGCAGATGGGCAGGGTCGAGACTTTCGGGACAATTCCATTTGTTCCAATACACAAGGCAAGCTTAATCAAATGCAGAAAGGTATTTGAATCCAAAACAAATACGATTCGAAACCCAGGTCTGGTGTACCCATGGCATTGTTCCTCAAATGTGAGGAGCTGAGAGGAGAGGAGGAGAGAAGAGGAGAGAGAGGGAGAGGGGTGGAGAGGAGAGGAGGAGCTGAGAGAGAGGAGGAGAGGAGAGCAGAGAGAGGAGAGGAGACGTGGGGATTGGAGAGGAGAGCAGAGAGAGGAGAGAGAGGGGAGGAGAGGAGAGGAGAGAGAGGAGAGAGAGGGGAAGAGAAGAGAGCAGAGAGAGGAGAGGAGAGGAGAGAGGAGAGAAAGGAGAGAGAGGGGAGGAGAGGAGAGCAGAGAGAGGAGAGGCGAGGAGAGGAGAGAAGAGAGGGTGTTGTGACAGGCTGGTCCCTGGAGTCTCAAACAAAAGCCCTGCACGATGCACAGATTATCTCCTTGGTAACGGGGGGCTTCGTGGGGGGTGAGGATAATTGTGGGGAAACATTAGCGCTTTCACAGTGCGCCTCTAAAGCGGGAAACAAAGCCACAGCAGAAAAAAAAAAAGCAGGCCTTGGAACGCCAAATGATACTAAAAGTCACTTTGCGCATATTAAATGTCTAAAGAGGTGCACATAAATGAGATAAACACGTACAGGAAAGCATTCTGACATTCAGGGGCTCCATTAAATATCATCAATTAAGGGTTAGTGGCCAGGCACACAGCCTGGCTTCCATCACAGGTTTGCCTCGGCATAGTGAGAAATTCCAGGTACAATATTAACCCTTTGAAGAGTAGGCTTTTCCAGGTACAGTATTAACCCTTTGAAGAGTAGGCTTTTCCAGGTACAGTATTAACCCTTTGAAGAGTAGACTTTTCCAGGTACAGTATTAACCCTTTGAAGAGTAGGCTTTTCCAGGTACAGTATTAACCCTTTGAAGAGTAGGCTTTTTCAGGTACAATATTAACCCTTTGTAGAGTAGGCTTTTCCAGGTACAATATTAACCCTTTGAAGAGTAGGATTTTCCAGGTACAATATTAACCCATTGAAGAGTAGGCTTTTCCAGGTACAATATTATCCCTTTGTAGAGTAGGCTTTTCCAGGTACAATATTAACCCTTTGAAGAGTAGGATTTTCCAGGTACAATATTATCCCTTTGAAGAGTAGGATTTTTCAGGTACAATATTAACCTTTTGAAGAGTCGGAATATATATTTTTAATTCTACTGTAAGCTAGTGTTCTAGAACTCACATTGCTTTAAACTTATTTCAGCAGCGATTATATCAGCCATTTGTGACCTCACACCTTAAAAAAAACAAAGGTTTCTCGTGTATAATCATTGCACACCTACAGCATTTCATCATAAAATGAACATTTGTCTTTCTGCCTCTGCACAGCGTGTGACATTTTGTTGGAAAAAATCTCTGTACAAAATGAATAGAATAGCCACTTCCCTCGTACTGTCTGCACCGAACACAGGTACACCTCATCATGTGACCTTCATGCCTCTTGCTTAATTAATGTATTCTATCATTTAAAAAAGAAATACATTTGCAATCCAAGTTGTACAAGTTTGTATGTCTCACAGATCAAACCACGCTAAAGTCGATAATTACTGTTTGGCTATAGCAGCAGTATAGCGGCGGAACTTTAGATTGCAATTCTGTCACTCTCCTCATTTTCTCATTACCCTGAATAGTCAGACACATCACCCTGAGCCAGCCTTGTGCGCTATTAAACTTCTTGTTTGTTTTTTTTTATATTTATTTTTCTTTCAGTTACCAGCAGTGATTGTGACTTCAGCATTGGAATGTTCAGTCAATAGCATTCTAATAACCTCTATTGTGACCTCACACATGTTAACGGGTGAACGCGGGCACTAAAACTCCGCACTGTGCACGGTCACAACAACGGCGTTGTTGAGCGTGCGTCTCAACCACGTCCAGAAAAAGGAAGCTGGATTAGTCAGCACGGAATGGAAACAGAAAAAGAAGAGTCCGCGAAATGCCTGTAAAAGCCAGATTGACGTTTTACGCCATCTGTGGATCCGCGGAGCACCAGCAGTCAGGTTAGCGTTGGTTTTTAAACTCAGTGTGCAAACAGGACACAGGGTGTTGTGATTTATGGGTGTGTGCGGAAGAGTCCGGAAGACGACAAAGGCAGGATATGTGGTTTGCAAAACATACAGTACTGTGCAGAACTCTTAGGCACCCTAGATTTCATTATATATATGCTTTTTTTGTGTGTGTTAGTATATTGTATAAAATATTCATTTTCCAAAAGATTTAATTTTACAGAGGCATTTTTTTATTTAATTTTAAAAAGTAACATATTACTGTAAGCAATTAACTACTTTTCACACAAAAAACTGTCTGAGATCAGAAGCAAGGAGCCAACCAAAGTCTGCAGAAGAACTGTGGCAAGTTCTCCAACATGTTTGGAACAACCTCCCTACTGATTGTCTAATAGAACTGCAGGACAGTGTTGGCTATCTCAGAGAAGTGATGCAGTTTTAATGCCGAAGGGTGGTCACAAAAAATATTGATTTGATTCAGCTTTTAACTATTCTGCCAAATGACTAAAATGTAATGTAAAATGCATAGTACGTTCATTTAGGACCTTTCATTGAATTCTTTTTGAAAGAATCTTATCTGTACAGAATGTTATACAGGTGCCTAAGACTTTTGCACAGTACTGTACATTCTTCATTAAAGGCACCAAGAATTGTGTCCAACACTGAGAAACACCTTTATTTCAGAGGCTGTTAATTACCAAGCATTTACTGGGTAAATACACAAACTCGTGTAATTATTTGGCTACCATTTGACTTCAGAGGTACTAGGTAGTACAATGAGTACTACGCAGTACTACGAAACAAAGCCAGAAAGTAGAGTACCATGAAGCAAACAAGTTCATACAGCCTACAGCCCGCTTGGTAGCACTCCGTTTACCTAATAATAAAATCAGTCTACCTCATAATTACACAGAAGCAGCTGGTGTTTATCCAGTAAGTACTTCTTGGGTAATCAGCAGGCTGCAAAATAAAGGGCTACCAACTGCTTCCCAACGTCCTATATGGAAAATGCATTTCATAACGCAGGCATGCGCCCTGCCTCTGAAATAAAGGCATGCTGAAGGCATACGCCAGGAGTCCCTTTCTACAGCTAGACTGGGAGGGGGAGCGCAGGAGTGCCTGTGCTATTTCCACATAAATATGATACATCCACTACTTGAGGAAGGCGAATGCAAGTTAATGGTAACGGGTACCAGGGCAGAAGATTAAATGCGTCTCTAATGCCCTCGTGGCATAATAGATTCCTCGGTCCCTAGCAACCAATTGTTGTTTTTATGTTCCTGTTAGCACACAAAGCCAGACAAATCCTGGCGTTAGTCACACTAATTGCCATCTGCTAACTCCTTTAATTAATGACAAAGGAGGTCTTAATTACAGCGAGTTGCACTTCCTTTTTTCATGAGTATAGCTGCTAATACAGCACGGGATGTCTTTAAAAGGATTATGCGAACAGATGTGTTGATATGCAACAGAAACATTTGTGATATTATTAGTGCATTTAATATTTGTTCAAAATTATAATGTCTGTCCATTAGCAAAGAACGAAGAGCAGTATATTATTTATTGTGTATTACATGACTTGTGCTCTGTGTCATGGCTAATAGCCTACCCTGGTGTAAAAATCAAGCTTAGACCAGCTTGTAATACCGGTTGCCAGCTGTTTCAAAACATAGCTTGAGCTGGCCAAACCATGTTGAGTATGGAGCTAGCTTGAGCTGTTTATTTCCCCAGCAGGGTCTACTTATACATTTAGACTAAATAATAAATATGTGGTGAGAGTAACCTTGCAAAGAAACAAAACAAAACAAAAAAAGCATGAACACAAGGTACAGAAACTTTTTTTTATTATTATTATTATTATTTACGTACCCTTCTACTGCACTATGTTAGAACTTAACATGAGCTTCACTCGTCGCTACGTACCTACGGTGACCGTTCATCCTCCTGTACATCCCATAATAGTTCATAAACCAATAATACATGAGGAAAGACAGGCGCCCGGGGATACTCCGCCACGAGCGGCCTGCTGTCCTCCATTTTGACCGAGCGGATCAAAAATAAAATATACTGTACAAGGCGTTTTCCACCGCAGTCCCCGGGGAAGAACGCACAAAAGAACAGACATCCGTTTAAGAATAAACAATCGACAGAACGGCATAGACTGTGGTAAAAAGAAGAACAATACAATTACTCGCTACAATTTGGGCACAATACAAACACGACACAATGTGGGTACCACTGACCAAAAAAAAAAAAGAAAGAAAAAAAAATTAAAAATTAATGCTCTTCAATTTAGTTTCATACAAAAAAATGAAATGACAAAAACATAAGAGGATAAACAAATCCATTATATACACTGAGGTAAAAACATATTGGTCTTCAGGAGGTATTTTTCCATTACCTTTATATACCTTTTCGTTGTTTTTTTCTTTGCCAGGTCATTTGCTTTCGTATCGTTTTTTAAAAAAAAAAAGTCATAATTTTATTTACAAACAAGTCACTGCGATCATTGAAATTCAATCACATGCGGCGCATCATTCCGGGTGGGAGTAACTGAAAGAGTCGAACAGGAGGCACTAAAAATGTAGTCACGCTTCTCCTCTACCTGCGCGCATCGGTCTCGCCACAGCAGCCAAAGAGTTAATGCGAGAAGCAAGCACCTTGGTTGGACTAACGCGAGTTGCACCCTTTTGTGACCAAACCCAGCAATCGGTTAACTGCGTGGGCATGTTCATGTTTTTTTTATTTTATTTTTTTATTCTTTTTTTAAATAATAACAAGCTGCACTTTAAAAAGAAAGGTAACCTTCTGGAGTTATATATATATATATATATATATATATATATATATATATATATATATATATATATATAGCCATTTCGGTTTTAGTGCAGACTACGTTTTCAATTGAACGAGACCGTTTTGTGTGCTATGAGGATATTACTGATATTTACACAAGCGGCTAACGAGCTGCAGGCTGTACAAAGGCTGGCATTGGAGGATTCTGTGGTTTCTATCCATTTCATCAGCAGGTTCTTTGGAATGTTTTTTTTGTTTTGTTAGTTTTTTTTGCAAAATTCGGTGTTCTAGAAGTCCACTGTTTACAATTACCAACAGTGATTGTAACCATCATTATTAGAATGTCCAGTTAAGAACATTCCAATCACATATTAAACCAGGAAGTGCCTATAATCCAGCCAAATAAAAACGCCAACATGCCTTCAGAAACTTCGGTTTTAAAAAAAAAGAAGAAGAAAGAAAACACTATATGCAGACATCCTTCATTACGCACACAAAGCGTTTGGGCCAATCGAATACTTGCACTGAAACAGCAAAGGGCTGAAAAAGGAAAAAACTCCAGATCCGAAATGTATTGGATTCTTTAAAATATAAAGTTCAGAGGCCCACTATACATCGAAGTGGAAAGCCTTTCTCTCTTGTAAAACAATTGGCTAGGTACCTCACTTCATTCGACGTTTAAAAGATGTTATTTAAGGCATGCGTTAAAATTAGCATGAGAGTATACACAGGCACGAGACTTTAGTAGTTCAATATAAGGCCATATTCTGCGGTTGTCCGTTGTGCAAAACATAGGCCTACACTCAGCTTATAATTGGCGAAGCTATTTCCAACAAGCCCTGATATGTCAGAAAAACTAGGCAAGTTAGATGCGTAGTATTTCTGTTCCGAGGACTGCATTTTCCAGTCTTCAGAAGGCCGGCAACGTCTCCTTTTTCCAAGCACCGCATCAACTACGCGGTTAACGAGCGATTCAAGACTAGCCACAAGGGGTTTAAGTCGCAAAAGGGTTTGGAAATTTGGAAACTCCCGACGGCATTAAAATAAAATAAAAAACAACAGCCCACCCTTTAGAATATACCATCCCAGCTTCGCCGGTCACTGAATCGCTGCAGTGTAACAAGATTTAGGGACCTGCGCAGTCGCAGAGGGCCGGCACACCAGGACGGACAACAAATCAGCGCGAGCACACAAGGACAAACTCCGTTTGGAGTTTCGAAAAGCAACGACCGCATCCTTGATACGGTTTTAAAAAAGCGACATAGACTGAAACGGCTCTTCTCTGCATACCAGAACAGCGGATAACATATACGTGGTTCGTTAAAAGCGGGCTGGTGCGGCATCCATGGCCATAGAAACCTGCGCATCTGAGAAATGCCCGGACGCGCATCTTTAGCTTCGGTTAGCTTTTGTTTTTTTGAAGAAAAGAAAATAATGCGAAAGGCTGCTGGTGATTTAAGACAGAAATGCGCTGTGCAAAATGGACGCTGGCCAAGTCAACACTGCAGCTTCATTGTAAAAAACAAAAAAACAAAACAAAACAAACATCACGTCCACAAGAACATGGACGCCTTCTGCACTGGCACTGACTCGTTTTTGTTATAGCAGCAACCTCCTAATTCCACTCAATAAAATGATTAAGACCTGTCAAATGCTTTGACATACATAGTTTAACCCAATCTCACTGTTTTACTGCACAACTCTGCATTTAGCAGGAACAGGAAGTAATCCCAAAGCATTACTACACGAGCATGACCCTCTTGCTTTGCATTTTGCATGACAAAACTGAATGAATATCAAATTGATAAACGATGTGTGTGGACTGGGAGGGGGAGGGGCTCCTGTTCAGGGGATGCATTTGGTTTTTAGCCCCGAGGGGTGAGCCGGTGTACTGGATCCCGGATCTGGAGTTTAAGCGGAGCGACCACTCTCAGGCGACACTCAATGTCGCGGCGAACGCTCCCCATAATCCCCCCACAATTCCTGCAACCCCCCCCATCAAGCAAGCAGGGGGTTCTGTAGCAGCACAGTGTCCGAAAATACGCACCCAAAACACACACAAACATTACACTCGACCCATATTACCACACATCTAAACGGTACACAGATTTCTCCCGAGTGCACTTATTGCTAATCCGACGAGCAGCAGAGAACATCCTCCACCAGAATTCCATTCTAGAATTCCTTTTTCTAGAATTTTCGAATCTAGAACTATTCAGGTTGCAGTCTTGCAGTGCTTTGAAACGTAGTCGAACTTGACACTTTTACATAATTATACTAGGCTATATAGTCACTGTTAAAGCAAAAATATATATAATCACAATGATCGAATTGACATTTTACATAAACATCTGTTTTCTTTATTTATTTGCTATCATATCTTTTGTTTCGGAAGTGTGAAATTGGTCTTATAGACCAAAAATATAGATATGTAAATAAAGAATCTTCAGGACTTGAAGCACTGGTGCGACAAGGTGTGAAAATGCCAAGGCTCCGATGAAGCCATATACACTTTTGTAAATTTGTATTTTACTCAAACACAGTTGCATATATATATTTTTTGCATTTAAATATCTAAAGGTCAAAAAAATGTTCTGGCAGCCAAACGCGTACGTGTTTACGTGTGTGGTAATAGTGCATATAAATGGTTAAGTCTACTTCAGAGTCTAAAACTTTTCCCCCTCCGATATTTCATATGGCGCCGAACGGGCCGAGTCATTCCAGTCCTGCACGCGCGCACACACAAAAAAAGCGAGCGAAGGCCTTCTATTGGTCCCGTCAGGCGTGCATAAAATAAAACGCGACACAAGAGTTCAGCAGGCATGTGCCAGTGGATATGTCCAGCGCACTCTACATTCTCTCATGAAACAAAACAAGTGGACACAAAGCGTTTAAAAAATCTATGGCTTGGTAAAAAAACAAAAAAAAAAATGTCCATTTGCTATATTTGAGTAAATGCAGCACTCGCGTACCTGGCGTTAACGCCGAAAGGTTCTGTGCATAAACAAGCCGACGTGAGCGTTGCCGGGGCGACGTGGTTAATGCTTCTTTAGAGCAGCGCTGGCTTTGAAAGCCCCAACCGGGCGAAGAGGAGGAAGAAGAGGAAGAGGAGGAGGAGGAAGCAGGGGCTCAGGCGGAGGGGAGGGGGCGGGGAGGAGGTGTGTGGGATGGGGAGGCCTCTCCTCGACGCGCGACGCAAACGCACGCAGAATCACGCTCCCTCAAAGACGCCAGTGAGGCTAAATCCGAGCTGTGGCACTTTCCGGTAAAAAAACAAACAAAAACCTGGCTTAGAAGGCAAATGTTGTAGCAACACCAGCTGCAATTTAAGTGTGCAAATAAATTACAAATGCATGTTTGCATGTACTCTTGTGTGTATGCATATTGACAGACGTATGCGGTGCACGTACATACATACACACACACGTCTGGACGCAGTTAGCAAAAAACGATACACGGATATTGCATATGTCATAGCGTGTCTGCCCAGACATTAATGAGGTCATGACCCCCCCCCCCAGTTTGAAAATCCATCTGCGGCAGATGAGCAAAATAAAAAAAAAACATGCATTGTGGGGACTGAGAAAATGCCAAGGCAAACGGACATCTTGCAAAGACAAAATAAAAACTTGGCATACACAAAATAATTAAAATATATATATATATATAATACAGTCTGCTGGGTCATTGTGTAACACCATTTAAAACAGCTTTGACCAACAACTTGTCCAGTTCTCCGTCGCTCAGTTTGTTGTTGGCATTTGTTGTTGTTGTCGTTGGTTGTTGTTGGTGTTGGTTGTAGATGTTGTTTGTCGGTGTTGTTATTGATGGTTATTGTTTGTTGCTGGTGTTGTTTGTAGATGGTTGTTGGTGTTGTTGTAGATGGTTGTTGGTGTTGTTGGTTGTAGATGTTATTTGTTGGTGTTGTTGTGGATTGTTGGTGTTGTTTGTTGTTGTTTATTGGTGTTGTTGTGGGGGTTGATGGTTCCTGTTTGTTGCTGGTGTTGTTTGTTAATGATTGTTGCTGTTGTTGGGTGTTTGTTGTTGTTGGGGTTGGTGTTGTGGTTTGTTGTTGGGGTTGGTGGTTGTTGCTGTTGGTGTTGCTGGTTAGTGTTGGTTGTAAATGTTGTTTCGTTGGTGTTGTTGGTGTTGTCGGGTTGTTGGTGTTGTTGTTGGTGTTGTTTGTTGTTGTGGATTGTTGTTGTTGGAGTTGTGAATAGAGCAGTGGGGGTTAATGGCTGGTGATAACGGGGCTCCAGGTGCAGTAAAGACCATCTGATCCTCCAGGCAGAGGGTGGGGGGCAAGGGGCATGGGGGGTCAGGGGTCAAGGGTGGGGGGGGGCGGCGGCTCTGTGTGGAGAGTCTGATTTGTCACCGCCCCCCCCCATGCGGAAAAAATCGGCACGTTGCGAAAAAAACTAGCTTCTGTTACCTCGGTGAGGTAGAGTACACACGTGTTCTTTCAGTCAATCAAACAAAACCAGCAAAACTGAAAAAAAAAAAAAAAAAAAAAAAACTTTCATTGTACTGCCTTTTCCCATTAAAAAAATACTGGAAAAGGCCCACAAAGAAAAAGACTCGCACGGAGAGAAGAGAGTGGCGAGACTGAGAGTTGAGACTGAGAAAGAGAGATGGAGAAAGAGGAGACAAGAGATAGATAGAAAGATAGAGATAAAGAAGAGAGAGAGGGAGTTGGAGAGTTGAGCGAGTGAGAGACAGAGAAAGAGGAGACAGAGGAGAGAGAGAGAGAGAGGGAGAGAAGGAGAGCTGAAGCCCACGCGGCCTACATCTTGATGCCCTCCTGCTGGCTGAGCTGGGACAGGGACTTCTTGATGCGCAGCGCGGTAAGTCGGGCGGCCCCGTTGGCGTACCAGCACTCCCGCATGATCTTGGCCATGACCCTCAGCGCCTGCGGGGGGGGAGAGGACCAGAGCGTGAGAACACCGCCAACACCCGCCTCAAATCTCACCCTGTCACACGCCCAGGGGGGGCAGCCTGTGGTGGCTGAGGTCCATGACTGGCACCCGGAAGGTTGGGAGGCTCAAGCCCCCGGTGTAGCCACAATGGCGGCTGCCATTTACTTATTATCGAAACTGTCATGTCAAGTGTTCTAGAAGACCATTGTTTTCAGTGACCAGTAGTAACTGTTACATCAGCATTAGAATGCGGCATTAGAATCAGAACACTCTAATCGCACAGTGTTTGTGATGTCACACCTTAAAAGGGGTCGGATGAACTCGCCCGCACCGGAATCCAGAACATAAATGTCACAGAACAGAAAGATTTAACAGGTTCCATTCTGAAATGCCACCAGACTTTCCAGCAAAGTAAAAATTCATTTTCAACTGTCAAATTACAAACAAGCATGAATGACTACCTGGTCATAAAAGGCTGACATTTCCTTCTAGAGAACTGCCCGAGAGTAGAAATCTTTGAAAACCCACAGATAAAAAATAAATTAACCAAAAATGTTTTTAAAAAATTAAACCTAGTTCCAATTATGCCACTAGAAGCATTTTATCATTCCGCAAACATCTGAAGGAAAATAAATGCCATTACTTTCCCCCTTGCTAATTTGATGGCATTATCTGCAATCATTTAATATGACTATTAACCAAAATTACAGCAAATGAGACACAGAAGTGAACATGGCAGTGACTGCAAAAACAGAAAAGCCTTGAATCAGTAATTGCGTAATGGCTCTGAATATTTGCAGGACCGAAGGTTCCTTCTGTTGGGTAAACTTTTCAGATCCTGCAGATTCGTCCCAAGGTCTTTCTAAGAGCACAATTATTCTGCATTAAAGAACAGGGTCGCTGAGGCAACTTCTCAGTGAAGAAGGAAAAAAATGAATAAATAACCAAAACAAAAAGCTAAAAAAAACAAAACATTCAAAAACAAGTTCATTTTCGAGCCCCCGACCACAATACACTTAGGCCTTCCCTCTGTACCTCCGCCCACTTCAGTTAACATTCACTTTTTAAACACTAATTTTTAGTGTCCATTTCAGAAAGATTTCAAACTGAAAACATTACTTACTTTTCATCATTTCTCTACATGAATGCTACTGTTTCAGGTAGCCTCCCAGATTTAGCCAAGGGTAATTCTGAATTGCACTTGGTGCCCCTTGATAATACATCTCCATCCAGCCATTATCTTAACCCGCTTATCCTGAACAGGGTCGCAGGGGGGGCTGGAGCCTATCCCAGCATACATTGGGCGAAAGGCAGGAATACACCCTGGACAGGTCGCCAGTCCATCGCAGGGCACACACACCATTCACTCACACACTCATACCTACGGGCAATTTAGACTCTCCAATCAGCCTAACCTGCATGCCTTTGGACTTTGGACCGACCGGGATTCGAACCCAGGACCTCCTTGCTGTGAGGCGGCAGTGCTACCCACTGCACCATCCGTGCCGCCTGATTATACATCTTCCCAATAAATACCTAATAAAGCGCTCACTGAGAGGAGACATACATATACACTCAGTGAGTGCTTTATTAGGTATTTATTAGACTTAGTTTTTAGACTTATTAAGTCTCAAGCTGCTGTAGCCTATCCACTTAAGAGGTTTGACACGTTGTGCGTTCAGAGACGCTCTCCTGCATACCACTGACATTTGGTCTGAAACACAGCTGAACCTCTTGACCATGTCAGCATGCTTTCATGCCTTTAGTTGCTGGCTGATTAAATATTTGCACTGACAAGCTGGCGTACAGGTGCTCCTAATGAAGTGTGCATACACGCACATACCTAGACACGGTTGGCCGGAGTGATACACGGACAGACATCACGGCATGCTTGCTAAAACCATGCGGTCACGTCTAGGCTTTGCTCTAAACCCGCCTGTAGGGCCTGGCGTGTGTGTATGTGTGTGTGTGTGCGTGTGTGTGTGTCTGTGTGCGTGTGCGTGTGCGTGTGTGCGTGTGTGCGTGTGCGTGTGTGCGTGTGTGCGTGTGTGCGTGTGTGCGTGTGTGTGTGTCTGTGTGTCTGTGTGTGTGTGTGTGTTATCCACATCTGTATTCTCACACACGTGCGCACGGGTTTCTCCACAATGCTGCTTGCGGGTAACGAGGCGCGTGATTAAATAAATATGATGTTTGGATGAGGAAACGCAGGCTGCCTGGCCATAACCCAGCACCTCGCCATTGTAACCCAGCGCGGCTTTGGATCCCTGACTGAAACTGAGCACATCTGTATTCTCACACGCATCCAGAACTTTGTCCACCCCGCTACAGTGGGGAAACGAGGCGTGTGTGATTAAATAAGCATGAAGTTTGGATGGGAGAGTGAAGGTGTGTGAAGAGGCTCTCTCTCCCTCTCTCTCCCTCTCTCTCCCTCTCCCCCCTCCCTCTCTCTCTCTCTCTCTCTCTCTCCCCCCTCCCTCTCTCTCTCTCTCTCTCTCCCCCCTCCCTCTCTCTCTCTCTCTCCCCCTCTGTACAAAAGCTCACTGAAACACACCGGACGTGCGTAGCGACCACATCTGTATTCTCACACACTCGTGAGTTTCTCCACACCGGTGCTCGGGGGGACCGAGGCGTGCGATTAAATAAATATGATGTTTGGACGGGAAACTGGCAAGACCTGCTGCTGACACAGCCAATCAGCATCATGCGAGTCACCGGGAGAAAAGCGCAACAGACCTGCGGGCAGGTCAGCAGGTCACACTCAGATAGACTCACATCATTTACCCTGCCACTCACTCTCTGGCTTCCTCTCCCCTAGACAGATGGACAGGCAGACAGACAGACAGGCGGACAGACGGACAGACGGACAGACGGACTCTGTGCCTCTCTCTTCCCCAGACAGACAGACAGACAGACAGACAGACAGACAGATGGACAGATGGACAGATGGACTCTGTGGCTTTCTCTTCCCCAGACAGACAGACAGACAGACAGACAGACAGACTCTGTGCCTCTCTCTTCCCCAGGCAGACAGACAGACAGACAGACAGGCAGACAGACAGACAGGCAGACAGGCAGGCAGACAGACAGACAGACAGGCAGACAGGCAGACAGGCAGACAGGCAGACAGGCAGACAGGCAGACAGACAGGCAGGCAGACATACAGACAGGCGGACAGACGGACAGACGGACAGACGGACAGACGGACAGACGGACAGACAATCGTCTCCTTCGCGGAACGCAGTCGGCCCGAAAGCGGAGAAGCGTGAGGAAAGCCCGGGGGGATTATGGCACTGACCGCAGCCAGAGCCTCACTGGGATGGACAGGCCCCCAGGGGACGCTACGCTAACGCCAGCTAGCCGCTCAGAGCAGACTCCACACACGGACAGGCCCCCAGTGGACGCTACGCTAGCCCCAGCTAGCCGCTCAGAGCAGACTCCACACACAGACAGGCCCCCAGTGGACGCTACGCTAATGCCAGCTAGCTGCTCAGAGCAGACTCCACACACAGACAGGCCCCCAGTGGATGCTACGCTAATGCCAGCTAGCCGCTCAGAGCAGACTCCACACACAGACAGGCCCCAGTGGATGCTACGCTAATGCCAGCTAGCCGCTCAAAGCAGACTCCACATGGACAGGCCCCCAGTGGATGCTACACTAATGCTGAAAATTAGCTGTGACACAACTTATCGCTTGCTTAGCTGACAGGGAACACATCTCTGTACACTCACTGAGCACTTTATTATGTATTTATTAGACTTCCTTTCTTCTGCTGCTGCTGTTTCCTATCCACTTAAGAGGTTTGATGCCTTGTGTGTTCAGAGATGCTCTCCTACATACCACAGTTGTAATGTGCGGTTATTTGTGTTACTGTCACCTTCCTGTCAGCTTTGACCAGTCTGGCCCTTCTCCTCTGACGTCTCTCATTAACAAGACGGTTCTGTCTGCAGAACTGCACCAACCTCTAGAGACTGTTGTGCATGAAAATCCCAGGACATCAGCCGTTTCTGAGACACTCAGGCCACCCTGTCTGCCAACAACAACAACAACAGTCATCATTCCACGGTCAGAGTGACCCGCCCGCGGCGTAGGGGCACGTACCTCGCAGCTTTGCCACCGGTTGGGAATGTTGGGTCGGAGCTTCTGGTCGCACACGACCTTGCGCATCTCCTCCACCGAGGGGTCGGACTGCACCAGGTCGTAGTACGGCAGCTGGTAGTCTTCATGGATGCCTGTGAGGAGAGGAGAGCCAGACTTATACCACCTGTACGACTCGTTCCCGGTGTACGACGCGTTCCCGGTGTACGACGCGTTCCCGGTGTACGACGCGTTCCCGGTGTACGACGCGTTCCCGGTGTACGACGCGTTCCTGGTGTACGACACATTCGTTCCCGGTGTACGACACGTTCCAGGTGTACGACACGTTCCCAGAGTACGACACGTTCCCTGTGTACGACACATTCGTTCCCGGTGTACGACTCGTTCCCGGTGTACGACACATTCGTTCCCGGTGTACGACACGTTCCCAGAGTACGACACGTTCCCTGTGTACGACACATTCGTTCCCGGTGTACGACTCGTTCCCGGTGTACGACACATTCGTTCCCGGAGTACGACATGTTCCCTGTGTACGACACATTCGTTCCCGGTGTACGACACGTTCCCTGTGTACGACACATTCGTTCCCGGTGTACGACACGTTCCCTGTGTACGACACATTCGTTCCCGGTGTACGACACATTCGTTCCCGGTGTACGACACATTCGTTCCCGGTGTACGACACGTTCTCGGAGTACGACACGTTCCCGGTGTACGACACGTTCCCGGTGTACGACACGTTCCCGGTGTACGACACGTTCCCGGTGTACGACACGTTCTCGGAGTACGACTCGTTCCCGGAGTACGACACATTTTCGGTATACGAGTGCCGGGCCGTCAACTGTATATTTCGAATTTAAGGAAACACAGGCAATGGGTGAGTCAGCATGTCAGTGAGCCTTTTTCAATGACAGGAAGGGATTTACAATGGTCTTGTATCAATGTTTTAAAACAAACATTGTAAAATATTTGGCCCACCATTTTACAAAACTTACTTATAGTCAAATGGTGGGGCTAAAAAGGCCCAATGACAATACAACATGGAGGGGGAAGGGCCTACACCCGCACGCTGGGCCGCACCCGGGAATTAAAATGCTGCATAGCCGACAAGATCCGACACCTCCGCTGTAGAGCAGTGGAGCCCAGCAGCTGCCTGACAGACGGAGGTGTGAACACAATACTCACGAGGTTAGCGCTCTATGGACACGCTCCCGACCCAGAGTGACCTGGCAGCAGCGAGCAGCAGTGAGCAGCAGTGAGCAGCAGTGTGTAGCAGTGTGTAGCTGTGAGCAGCAGTGAGCAGCAGTGAGCAGCAGTGTGTAGCAGTGTGTAGCTGTGAGCAGCAGTGAGCAGCAGTGAGCAGCAGTGTGCAGCAGTGAGCAGCAGTGTGTAGCTGTGAGCAGCAGTGCAGGAGCAGTGCAGGAGCAGCAGCCATAGCATGCGAGCATCCCGCTTCGGGGCAGGACCTGAACCGGATAAATTGGAGAATTAATTTACGCCGTAATGCCATTTTATGCCGCTTAACTCTGCCACATGGGCGTTATGTTCCCATGGGCAAGACTGAAGCGAATGCGTGTCTGTGAGTGTGTGTGTGTGTGTGAGCGTGTGTGTGTGTGTGAGCGTGTGTGTGTGTGTGTGTGTGTGTGTGTGTGTGTGTGTGTGTGAGCGTGTGTGTGTGCGTGTGTGTGTGTGTGTGTGTGTGTGTGTGTGTGTGTGTGAGCGTGTGTGTGTGTGTGTGTGTGTGTGTGTGTGTGTGTGTGTGTGTGTGTGAGCGTGTGTGTGTGTGTGTGTGTGTGTGTGTGTGTGTGTGTGTGTGAGCGTGTGTGTACAGTTTATCAGATTACTCGGGCAGCAGTGAAATTCTAGCGCATCTTCAGAACTCCCCGTGCGTGACAGGCCGCCCCGGCCGCGTCCCTGGGCCCGCCCCGCTCACAGACGGCCCCGCCCCCTCACAGACGGCCCCGCCCCCTCACAGACGGGCCCCGCCCCCTCACAGACGGGCCCTCACAGACGGGCCCCGCCCCCTCAGACAGACCCGCCCCCTCACAGACGGCCCCGCCCCCTCACAGACGGGCCCCGCCCCCTCACAGACGGGCCCTCACAGACGGGCCCCGCCCCCTCAGACAGACCCGCCCCCTCACAGACGGCCCCGCCCCCTCACAGACGGGCCCCGCCCCCTCACAGACGGGCCCTCACAGACGGGCCCCGCCCCCTCAGACAGACCCGCCCCCTCACAGACGGCCCCGCCCCCTCACAGACGGGCCCCGCCCCCTCACAGACGGGCCCTCACAGACGGGCCCCGCCCCCTCAGACAGACCCGCCCCCTCACAGACGGGCCCCCCCGCTCACAGACGGGCCCCGCCCCCTCACAGACGGGCCCCGCCCCTCACAGGGCAGGGCAACGCCGTGTGTGTGGTGTGTGTGGTTTTCGGCTCAGCGCTCCGGCACGTGGAATTAGGAATAAAAGCGTGACTGTCGTCAGGCCCGGCAGAGCGTCGCCAGGGACGACGGCCCACATCGGTCCAGGGGTCAGGGGTGTTTCATTCGCAAAGGGTTTCCAAGGAAATATTGAATTCAATTCAAATTACGGCTGAAAGTCTGCACTTTAGCCACATGGTCATTGTTACACTTCAACCGTTTGTTTGCTGGCGTACAGAGTGAGAGTACACTGTGCTGGCTGCCATTCTGGGCGACGCCTCCCTAAAAGCAATGACGCAAGTTGGACCCATCCCAGAATTTCATCGCGCAACCGGTCCAAGTGTGTGTGCAGAACCGGGGCCTGTAGGGCTGAAACAGGGGGCGGGGCCTGTAGGGCTGAAACAGGGGGCGGGGCCTGTAGGGCGGAAACAGGGGGCGGGGCCTGTAGGGCGGAAACAGGGGGCGGGGCCTCCAGGGGCTCACCTCCAATAGAACACCTCCGTGCGATCTCCCAGAACACCAGGCCCATGGCGTAGATATCCGCCCGCTTGAAGGACTCGAAGTGCTTCATGTTTATGGAATCATCGAGAACCTCCGGCGCCATGTACCTGAGGAGGAGGAGGAGGAAGAAGAACATCAGGGCGTGGACTAATAATAATGACAGCGCGTGACAGCTTTGTAAAAAAGCGCAGCGGTATTTAAAGCTGGGGTCACACCTCATTCACAGAAATGAATCCCGCTTAGGAGAAAGCACGTGCCGTTAGTGCTCCCAGCGAGGACTGCTTTCCCCGCAAAGCGTCTTAACTCAACACTTCTCTCCGCACTGAACCTGAAAACGATTCAGACTAATCAGAAAGCTGTTCACTGCGGGGTTTTAGAAAAACACCTGCTTTACAGACGACACCTCCCCCCCCCCATATGCAGAAGGTCTCAGTTTCATCCGCGACTCCGTCACTTCTCCCTTTATTCGGTCTCTGAAAGGCCGTGTCCCCCGCTCATAAACCCGCTGGAGCGGTGCATTGTGGGACATCTGGCTCTGTCTTTTGTCCGCGGGAGTGCGGTCATGGTTGTTGGTCTGCATTAATGCGTCTGCATTCAACTCAACTGACTTTTCAAACAGAACCAGAGACTGCTAAAACCACAGCCCGGGATTAAGGGGGGTCAGCCAAACAGGAACCCCTCTGTGCATTGCCCCGTTGTGTTCTGACCTTTGCAAATAACAGACAAGTGAAAGAGGAAGCAGAAGACGCACTTATTCCCCTTTTACCATTCACAGCAGCTTTCCTCCATGGCAGACGAGGGAGGCCATATGAAACAGACAATTAAGACGGGGGTATATTTAGAGCGATGCGCTGAGGGAGTGACTAATGACGGGAGCAGCAGTCCAGTCACAAGACCCAGAGACACGCCGCACTGCCTGACTGTGACGCACGCACACGCACACACGCACGCACGCACACACACACGCACGCACACACGCACGCACACACGCACACACACACACAAACGCGCACGCACGCACACACGCACACGCACGCACACACACACACAAACGCGCACGCACGCACACACGCACGCACACGCACACACAGGCACACGCACGCACACACACACACACGCACGCGCACGCACACGCACGCACGCACGCACACGCACACACGCACACACGCGTACACACACACGCACGCACACACGCACGCGCACACACACACGCGC
>NC_083768.1:8582390-8654890 GCF_963514075.1 Conger conger | reverse complement strand
GGAGGATAACGATTTTTTAAGTGCTTCTCTTCCCACAGCACACGGTTTAATCCAAAGACCACTGCCAACCACACGACGGCGGTTCATCTTCACATCGTGTTCATTAAATTCTCAAGCAGCTAATTAAAGTGAACGCATTTTAACACAATCCCATCTCACTCATGCGAATATAAAAATAACCTTTTTTTGTTTGGCTTGTTGTGAATGCAGAACCCTCCCACTCATGAACAGCGAGACTGTTCACCCCGCAGAGCGAGTGTTACTTTAGACAGTTGGCGCAGAAACCGTGCCTGGCTGATTCTCATTATTCTCGTTTCCATTTCTGTAGTCAAGAGTAAAACAGTCGCAGGTACCGTAACATGCAACAGAACGCAGTTGGCTTGGCCATTATTATCGTTTTGTTCTCATAGTCCTATATAGAGTAAAACATATATGGAGTTCCCACATTCCATAACCTGTATATTCTATATCCTATATCACATATAGAGTAAAACAGTCACAGGTACTGCAATGTGCGACAAAACACAGTAATCAGTCGAACCAAGCCAACTCAGCCTAGTGTAATATATCATTTTCTCACGCATTTCCTAAATGCAAAAACAGATCTACCCCCCTTGTGAGGCTGAGAGAAGGGGGTGTGGCCTGAGAGAAGGGGTGGAGCCTGAGATAAGGGGGTGGGGCCTGAGAGAAGAGGGTGGGGCTGAGAGAAGGAGAGGAGCCTGAGAGAAGGGGGTGGGGCCTGAGAGAAGAGGGTGGGGCTGAGAGAAGGAGAGGAGCCTGAGAGAAGGGGGTGGGGCCTGAGAGAAGAGGGTGGGGCTGAGAGAAGGGGACGTGGTCTGAGAGAAGGGGTGGGGCCTGAGATAAGGGGGTGGGCCTGAGAGAAGGGGGCGGAGCCGCAGTGCTCCGGGCCTGAGAGAAGGGGGCGGAGCCGCAGTGCTCCGGGCCTGAGAGAAGGGGGTGGAGCTGAGAGAAGGGGTGGGCCTGAGAGAAGGGGGCGGAGCCGCAGTGCTGCGGGCCAATGGGAGGCGGCGCTGACCCTTGTTGTCGGCGGCGATGAAGCCCAGGATGTTCTCGTGGCGGAGCATGACGGTCTGGTAGATCTCGGCCTCGCGGAACCAGGAGCGCTCCTCGCGGGAGGAGAAGATCTTCACCGCCACCTCCTCGCCCCGCCAGCGGCCCCGCCACACCTCGCCGAAGCGCCCCTTCCCGATGCTCTCCTGCAGGATGATGGTCCTGGCGATGGTCCTCTGCACCAGCAGGGGGAGCCCTACGGGGGGACGAAACAAACGCTGGTTATTCCCACTGTCACGGCTTCCCAGTGCTCCCGCCACGGGACCGCTCAGCATTTCCCAGGGCGGCTAATTTAGCTCCCTATCGCGGTTGTCGCTAGCAATGAATAACCATGGTAACGGCATGATCCTTCACCAGCTAACCCTCCACCAATCCTTTAACCAGTCTCCCACGGACAGCCACACCGGAGCGACATGGGCACAGACACACACACACACACACACATGAACACACGCGTGAACACACACACGCGTGAACCTTTCCTAACACAGCAAGGCGCGCATACGCGCGTTGGGAGCGTTAACCAGCGCTGCTACGCCAGTGTTCCGGAACCCCGCTGCTCCCGGTCGCCCGGGGCGACGGTGACATCAGCACTGGAATGGAATGTTAAGGGCGGGGTGGGCGATCTGTGGGCGCGAGCAGAATCTGGGGCAGGAGAGGAAAGATCTCGAATGCATCCCGTCCTCTCCAGTCAGCCTCTCTGGGATGTGTTCCGCAATTTTGAGAGCCAGGTAAGCCCGCCTCCTGGCTGAGAGCTGCCCTCATTGGGTGATAGCAACCGGGGGCGATGAAGAACAGAAGTCCCTGAAAATCTGTCCTGGGACAGTCACAGATTTGGGATTTTTTCCCCCCCATAGAAGTTTCTTTATTGCTCTCTGTCGGAATGTGAAGATTTCATGAAATCTTACCAAAATAAAGAAGGCCTAGCCCAGCTTTAAGAGCGCTGTAACCGTGCGGGTGAAGGGTTAAGGGAGGAGCTGCACGGGGAGGCCCAGCTTTAAGAGCGCTGTAACCGTGCGGGTGAAGGGTTAAGGGAGGAGCTGCACGGGGAGGCCCAGCTTTAAGAGCGCTGTAACCGCGCGGGTGAAGGGTTAAGGGAGGAGCTGTATGGGACACGGCGCTCCCGCGCTCCCGTTTCCATGGCTGCGGAGCACCACAGCCGCGGTCTGCTCCGCCCGCCAAGGTCACCCTCCCGCGCGGCCTGCGATTGGCCGGCGCCCGGCAACGGCGTCAGGTCTTTATGTACACCCTTCGGGGGTTTCTCTCTGCGCGGGCGCGGCGAACTGAGGCCTGCGTCACGTGACGTGTCACATGACGTGTCACATGACGTGTCACATTACAGGTCACACGGGTAACGCTGAGCTGACAGCGGGGCAGTCGGCTTTGAAAAAGTGCTGAAAAAATATCCTCATGTGCTCGATGCCTGGGAAGAGAGGCCCAGAGCACTCTGCTCCAGAAACGGATACAAAAACCCTTGAATACGAGGACAATTTCATGATGAAATCACTTACTCTAATAGAAATGTCCTTCTGAAGTAAGGCGCCTCATTTCTAAACACACACACACACACACACACACACACACAGGGGGACACAGTCTCTAAAAACGGCGTTATCAAATCCTGCTGCAGTGGTCAGAGCCACAGTATTCGGGATAGACACTCGTAAATAACAGGAGCTGAATAAAATAGACGTACAGTAAATCCTCAAATTGTGTCCGGGATTGTATTTGAAGCCGGGCCTGGGATAATAGCCGGGGGCGTGGCCGATTCGGACAAATAAAGGCCAGCACCCAAAAACAAGCCGGGGTAATATTGCCTACCAGTAGGGCTATCAGTCCATGAGCACTAGAAGACATTGTTTCGATTTAACTCAATGAAATAAAAGAGCTCTTCTTAATATTTTATATTGTTGGTTGGTTTAATACTGTTGCCAATGAAAAGTCGTTGTCCTACACCATGGGTCTCCAGCACGTTGCTCTCAAGCTACCAGTCGCTTGCCGCCCCCTTCTGAGTAGCTTGCCAAAAGCTCAAGCAGAATACATTTAAACACAATTGTTGCTGTGAGGCATTCCAGCCTACGAATTTAATAAAAAGTAAATCAGGCAAAATTAAAAATTAACTCAATTTAGGCTACTTGGCTACGCAATAAGGTTTCCATGTATTTACAGCACAGCGCTCGTTCAACGAATGAATGAAAGCGGCTGCCTTGACTCGCAATAAACAGACGGGTGGAAATCCCAACTCTCTTTCAACTACATAAAACTTAACAGTGAACCATCAAACACCCCCCAGATTTCAGTGCCCATCAGTCCCAACATTTAGCAATTGAATCAAACAGTCCAGAAGTAAATTAAATCCCAAACCAAAGCGAAAATCTTTTGATAGCCGACCGGTATGCTGCCCCAAACGAAACGCATGTCTCACAACAAGTTGGCATTTTATGAAGACGCATCTGTTTTGGCTTTCATTAATGGTTTAGCTACTCAAATTGCCTTTCTGAACGGTTACAGGAAGTGTTGAACAGTGTTGGCCCACTTTGAGTGTAGCCTTTTACTTTATTTCTAAGAATAAAATTCTACAACAGAAGCCTAATAAGAAATAATGGCCTGCCTCGAATACAAGCCTGCCCCAAATGAAGGCCTGTGCTTTGTGCGGCAGACATCAATTCATCTCCATAAACAACTGTAAATCCGTCACAAACCCCATCAACCAAGGTGTCCCCCAGGGCTCGGTGCTTGGCCCCCTTCTGTTCATCCTTTACATTCTCCCCCTTGGACAGATCCTGCAAACAAACTTTCTAAAACTCAACTGCAATAAATCCGAGATCCTTATCATTGGTCCAGATGCCCTCACCCGCTCCACTCGCAATTTCTCCCTCAACATCGACGGCTCTATTGTCACCCCCTCCACCAAAGTTCGTAACCTTGGTGTCATCTTCGATCCCACCCTCTCCTTCCAGTCCCATGTCAACCAAATCACTAAAACAGCCTTCTTCCACCTCCGCAACATTGCCCGCCTCCGTCCCTCCCTATCCCAAACTGCTGCAGAGTCACTCATCCATGCCTTTATCTCATCCAGACTCGACTATTGCAATAGCCTCCTCTACGGTACCACCTCCAAAATCCTTAAAAAACTGCAATATGTTCAAAACTCTGCTGCCCGCCTCCTCACCAGAACCCACTCCAGAGACCACATCACCCCAGTCCTCCATGACCTTCACTGGCTCCCAGTCAAACACAGAATTGACTTTAAAATTCTCACTACCACTTACAAGGCCCTCAATAACCAGGCTCCCCAATACCTCTCCGACCTCCTTCAACCTCATGTCCCCACCCGCTCCCTCAGATCTGCTGATGCCAACCTCCTTGATTTCCCCCACAGGAAAACCAAACACACCTGGGGTGACAGGGCTTTTTCAGTCGCTGCCCCCACTCTCTGGAACGCACTGCCACCCCACATTAAGACAGCCCCCACCCTTTCCGTGTTCAAAACCCACCTATTCAGACTTGCTTTCCCCACATTTTAAATCTCCCTCTAGCCTTAGCTGTTGTTTTAATCCAGTCCTTTTTAGCCTTTTAACTTTTGGTTTTCTCTCATAATAAAGTTGTTTGTTTTGTTTTGCTCCCTTTACATTTAGTTTTTGTTCTTAATCTTTCCTCTTTTTAGCCTTTTTATTTATATTTTTTCTTAATAAAGCTGTTATTTTTATTTCTTTTGTAAAGCGTCATTGGGTACCATGAAAAGCGCTATATAAATCTGATGTATTATTATTATTATTATTATTAAGTAAATAAAAGACCCCGGCCACAATTTGAGGATTTACGGTACTATCATCGCACAGAAATCGTTATGGACCCTTCCATTTAGCAGGAACAGGTGGACAAGACTCGAGAAGGAGGAAGGACCTTCAAAAAGGCACAAGCGACATAGCTTGCTATTAACTGCAAAATACCGTCTATTGTTTTAGCCTAATGAGATAAAAGTCTGGCTGCTTTGTTTCCAGGAACTGGTGTTTTTAATTCCCATGAGTCACTGAGTGCACACAACCAAAATAGTCAAAGAACTATAGTTATTATTGAAAGAAAAAAAAAAAAAAAGACACAGAGGAACTTAAATTCAACCTCCGAAACAGGCAGGAGACAGATGACCTCCAAGAAGAAAAGGGGAGAGACTGGCAAACAGTCAATACCAAAGACGGGTATAACAGACAGAGCAGCAACACCACAGACAGCTATATGAGACAGAGCAGCAACACCACAGACAGCTATATGAGACAGAGCAGCAACACCACAGACAGCTATTACTGTCTGTGGTGTTGCTGCTCTGTCTGTTATACCCGTCTTTGGTATTGACTGTTTGCCAGTCTCTCCCCTTTTCTTCTTGGAGGTCATCTGGCTCCTGCCTGTTTCGGAGGTTGAATTTAAGGTCCTCTGTGTTTTTTTCTTTCAATAATAACTATTGTTCTTTGACTATTTTGGTTGTGTGCACTCAGTGACTCATGGGAATTAAAAACACCAGTTCCTGGAAACAAAGCAGCCAGACTTTTATCTCTCATCACACTCACACACTCACTCACACATACACACACTCACATACACACACACACTCACTCACACTCACACTCACACACTCACTCACACACACTCACACACACTCACACACACACACACACACTCACACACACACTCACTCACACACTCACTCACACACTCACTCACACACTCACTCACACACTCACTCACACACACTCTCACTCACTCTCACTCACTCTCACTCACTCTCACTCACTCTCACTCACTCTCACTCACTCACTCACTCACTCACACCACATACACACCCACTCACACACTCACTCACTCACACCACATACACACCCACTCACACACTCACACACACTCACACACACTCACATACCACTCACATACACACTCACATACACACTCACACACACTCACACACACTCACACACACTCACACACACACACACACACACACACACACACACACACACACACACACACACACACACACACCTGAGCCGGAGCCGGAGGTGGTCATGTCGTAGATGAGGTCTTTGAGGGTGGTGCCGTCGGCCAGGAAGGGGTGGTCCAGGGAGGGGTCCTCCTCGTTGGGCACACGGTGGTGGATGACGGTGCGGCTGTGGCACACGCAGAACACCAGCACCAGCACCACACACAGCGCACACACCGGCACCGCGATCGCAGCCGCCAGCACCACGGGACCCAGGGTGGGCGGCCCGGCCGTGGGGACTGAGGGGGGGAGAGGGAGAGAGACATGTCCGTTAAACAGGGGGATGGGCCTGGTGGTGGGGACTGAGGGGGAGAGACAGGGAGAGAGAGGGAGAGACATGTCCGTTAAACAGGGGGATGGGCCTGGTGGTGGGGACTGAGGGGGAGAGAGGGAGAGACATGTCCGTTAAACAGGGGGCCCGGCCGTGGGCACTGAGGGGGAGAGAGGGGTATAGACATGTCCGTTAAACAGGGGGCCCGGCCGTGGGCACTGAGGGAGGGAGAGAGGGAGAGAGAGGGAGAGACATGTCCGTTAAACAGGGGGATGGGCCCAGCCGTGGGGACTGAGGGAGGGAGAGAGGGAGAGAGAGATATGTCCGTTAAACAGGGGGATGGGCCTGGCGGTGGGGAGGGAGGGAGAGAGAGAGAGAGGGAGGGGGGAGGGAGGGAGAGAGAGCGAGAGAGGTAAACTAAGCATTAGGTAACACTTTAGTAGCGTAATGCTATGTTATGCTATGCTATGCTATGCTATGGTACGCTATGCTATGCTATGGTACGCTACACTATGATATGCTATGCTATGTTATGTTACATAATGTTACGTTACGCTATGTTACGTTATGTTACGTTATGTTACGTGTTGCTCCATTAAAAAACGGACGATGACACGGGAAGTGCACAGAGAGAAAGAGGGAGACAAAAACAGAGGGAGTAAAGACATACAGAAAAAAATAATGCAGATGAATAGGATATCATAAATAGGATTACGGGAAGGAGATACATAGGATCTCCTAGGACCATCCATTCATTATCCTAACCCGCTTATCCTGAACAGGGTCGCAGGGGGGCTGGAGCCTATCCCAGCATACATTGGGCGAAAGGCAAGAATACACCCTGGACACGTTGCCAGTCCATCGCAGGGCACACACACCGTTCACTCACACACTCATAGCTACGGGCAATTTAGACTCTCCAATCAGCCTAACCTGCATGTCTTTGGACAGTGGGAGGAAACCGGAGTACCCGGAGGAAACCCACGCAGACACGGACGGGGAGAACATGCAAACTCCACACAGAGAGGCCCCGGCCGACGGGGATTCGAACCCAGGGGCCTTGCTGTGAGGCGGCAGTGCTACCCACTGCACCATCTGTGCCCCCATCTCATAGGACCGTGTTCCTCAAATCCCTGAGACATGGAGGCTTTCCACCCACGACTTTACCTGGGACTCAGGTGTGAAGTCAGTCTGGCCAATCAGCCGCACTAACTACTCAGTTAATTACCTGGCTGGAAAGACAACCAGGGCTGGGTTTAGGGATCACTGTCACTGAACATCACACACAGCAGAAAAGAGATGCATAGATAACTACACTGGGACACCCAATGCTAAAAGATTAAAGATTTTTTTAAAAACGTGAATAAAAAATAAAAAAAAGAATCAGAATTAACTATGGCAATTTAAAGTGCCACTGGCAATGAGTTGGGACAGACCCAAAGTTTACCAATCAATAACCAACCCACAGTAAAATGATCTGATAAAATGAGTGGCAGGCATTTTGAACCAAGATGGCTGCTGTGAAAATACACAACTCCTCTTCCAGTGAGGCAAATGTATAATGAGGATATAGAGGCAAGATGGCTGCTGTGTATTGTGCACTCACACTCACACTCACACTCACACTCACACTCACACTCACTCTCACTCTCACTCTCACTCTCACTCTCACTCTCACTCTCACTCTCACACTCACACTCACTCTCACTCTCACTCTCACTCTCACACACTCACACACTCACACACTCACACACTCACACACTCACTCACACACACTCACACACACTCACACACACTCACACACACTCACACACACTCACACTCACACAGACAGACAGACAGACACCACACACACCACACACACCACACACTCACACACTCACACACTCACACACTCACACAGACAGACACAGACAGACAGACACACACCACACACACCACACACACCACACACACCACACACACCACACACACACACACACACACACACACACACACACACACACACACACACACACGCACAGGAGGTTGGTGTGAGCCACATCGCCACCATAACGGGACGTGACGGTTCTTGGATATTGGCCTTCATTAAAATGCAATCCATTACAAAACAGTAGGGATGCACCACTTAGCATGCTAGAAAAACACACTCTCACCAGCTCCGACGAGAATGCGCCAATGCAATATTGATGGGGCCAACTCTGGGGAAACTGGGGGGAAATAAACTTTGGCTCACAAGGCTCAGTGTGTCAACACCGCAGAGATCCGACCGATCCGACGGGCTTCTCAACAACACCGTGGACTTTGAGGTCGACCCGAGGGTCAAAGCTCTCTCGTCCAGTTCAGTTACCACACGGGCAGGTCAGAGGGCTTTATCTCACAGTCCGCTGGGCAGGTGAAATCCGAGGCGAAGGCTCTCTGTCCACAATTCAAGGCTTTAAAAAGAGCACGTTTGGGCAGAGGGACAGTTTCAGCCACAGCTGTCTACTTTAATCTCACTGCTGCCAGTCTGCAGCACGTAACAGAGGAACTACAGAACGTACCGCGCCACGAAAAGTCATCTTCGTCACAAGTTTATCATTTCATTTACAGAAAGGAGTTATCAAGCACCTACATTTTTTTTCAGCCCTGCAAAAATGTAATTGCTCATTAAAAATGCGATCTCAGAGACTTTGGCCACGGAATGATTGTTGGTGCCAGACGGGGTGGTTTGAGTATCTCGGAAACTGCTGATATCCCGGGGACTTTAAACACACAAAAGTTTCTAGAGTTTGCAGAGAATGTTGTGAAAAACAAACCAAAAAAAAACATCCAAACGAGCAGCAATTCTGTGCGCCACAAAACGCCTTGTTAAGGAGAGGGGTCAGAGGAGAAGGGCCGGACTGCTTCAAGCTGACAGGAAGGCGACAGCAGCTGAAATTACAACTCAAGTTCTAGAACACAGACTTAGAATTTTGAGAAGGGGGTAAAAAAAAAAAAAAAAGCTACTCTTCAAAGGGTTAGCCAGACAGCCCCCTCCCTGGCCCCTGGCCCCCTCCCTGGCCCCCTCCCTGGCCCCCGGTCCCCTCCTGGTCTGGGTCCGACAGCGCTTCTGGCCCATCACCTCACACCACCCTGTCCAGACAGCAGAGGGGGGGGGGTTCTGGGGCAGGAGAAATGCCAAGATGGAGACGGATGTACACACACACACACACACACACACACACACACACACACACACACACAGAGACAGACAGGCCCCGCCCGCTACACAAACAAACGACGCGGCGGTAGTCCCGCGGTTTTGGGTTTCTGGAGCGGGCCCGGTCCGGCCTGACGGACGTCGGCGGCCGTGCGTGTTTGTTCCGCTCTGCCTTCCTGAGAGACGGAGCGTTCTGGAAGGCCCCGCCGGCGGGAGAGGCGTGCCGTGAGCCAGACGCCACGCGTGTGATGTTTAATTTAACCGCCACGGTTACCGCGCCACTCCGGGAAGCACTGTTTTTTTGGTTTTTCTTTTTCCACTGGCTCTGTTCGGTCTTTTGCAAAGAGCACTTTTCATTTTAAATCACTGTCTCAGTTCCCAGAGCGGCTATCTGCTCATCCGCTCCGAAGGCTATTACTGAGCCATCGGGACGGAACAAGGTAACGGCTGTGGACTGACTCCCCGGTTACACTTACTGTGTGCAGTCACAGCTACTGTGAGGCAGCAGACTCCATCACCGCGCCAAGTACGTGCACAGGCACGGGCGTACACACACGCACGTACACGCTACAGGCACGCATGTACACGCACAGGCACGCACGTACACGCACAGACGCGCACGTACACGCACAGACGTGCACGTACACGCACGTACACGCACAGGCACGTACACGCACAGACGCGCACACACACACACACGCACCCCAACACGCACGCACACGAAGGTCAGTCAGCATTTCACATCTTCAACTTCTGTCCAACAGACACAGACACAGACACAGACACAGACACAGACACACACAGACACAGACACAGACACAGACACGACACACACACACACACACACAGACAGACACACACACAGACACACACACACGCACCCCAACACGCACGCACGCGAAGGTCAGTCAGCATTTCACATCTTCAGCTTCTGTCCAACGCGGAGACGCTTCATCAATAATACACAACGGGGAAACTCCACATGCCATAAGAACAAGGCAGCTACACCAAAAGATAAAATGTGCAAACACACCGCTGTCCTTTTTTCCCCCCAGTTATACTAACGGAAAGA
The DNA here is from genome assembly GCF_963514075.1 of Conger conger. Taxonomy (NCBI): domain Eukaryota; kingdom Metazoa; phylum Chordata; class Actinopteri; order Anguilliformes; family Congridae; genus Conger; species Conger conger. The sequence continues at coordinate 8,644,263 of NC_083768.1, read as the reverse complement.
ATGCTTCTTGATTGAAGACTGAGGTCTTTTTATGGCTGTTATCACACTAAAATCAATTAAATAATAAAAAATACATGCAGTTTCATTGCAGGAAGTGAAATAGCCCAGCCCCATACTAATAAAACAAAAATATCGATATGGAGATGACAGAAATCTGCAACGTTTTTTATTTATTTATTTTTTTTACTTTCAAATGATGCATTTTAGCCACTATTTTATGTAGTACAGGTTATACTTTTCGTCTGAATGTCCTTGAAAGATTTACTGCACATACAGTGAGAACTTTATTAGGTATTTTTATTTATTGACTTTTTTTTTTTTTAGGCTTATTAAGACTTCTGCTGCTGTAGCCTATCCACTTAAGAGGTTTTCCTATCCACACCCTTCTGCAGACAGCTGTCGTAATGTGTGGTTATTTTGCGTTACTGTCACCTTCCTGTCAGCTTTGACCAGTCTGGCTCTTCTCCTCTTGACGTCTCTCATTAACAACGCGTTTCTGTCTGCAGAACTGCTGGCAACAGGATGTTTTTTGTTTTTCGCAACACGCAAACTCTGCAAACTCTAGAGATTAGTGTCCGTGAAAACCCCGGGAGATCAGCACTTTTTCAGATACTCGAACCACCAACAGTTACTGCCACCAACAATCATTCCACAAACAAAGTCACTTAGATCACATTTTTTCACATTCTGATGGTTGATGTGAACATTAACTGAAGCTCCTGACCCGTATCTACATGATTGTCTCCTGCTTAGTCTAATCAACTGTACGTCGCTCTGGATAAGAGTGTCTGCCAGTAATGTAATGTAATGTAATGTAATGTATCTCATCCAGAGCGATGTACAGTTGATTTAGACTAAGCAGGAGACAATCCTCCCCTGGAGCAATGCAGGGTTAAGGGCCTTGCTCAAGGGCCCAACGGCTGGGCGGATCTTATTGTGGCTGCATTCAGTCAGTTTGAGCCTGTCTCTCTTTCTGTGCCGATACCTACAGTGTCTCATATGAAGCCCACTACCTGCCCTCTTGACACCATCCTCTCACACCTGCTTAAAATTGTTTTAGACACAACCGGTCCCAGCATCCTGTCTATTATAACCACTCTCGCACCTCAACCATTGACTCTTCCTGCTTTATACTTGCTGTGGTTCTGCCTCTGTTAAAAAAAGCCAAACCTTGATCCCACCTTAACTTTTTTACTTTTTATCAGTAAAAAAAAAAAAGTCTGGGAAAGAAATCGGTTCATTCACAACAAAACAAAAATAACACAAAAATAACATCTTTGAAAGGTTCCAGTCTGGCTTCAGAGCCCTTCACAGTACTGAATCTGCCCCCATCAAGGGTGGGGTCAAATGACTTGTTGTCAGCTGACTGGAGTTTTGTTAGATCTTAGTGCTGCTTTCTGACACGGTCGACCATGATATCCTAATTGACTGGATTATGCATACAGTTGGCATTCAAGGCACTGCCCGAATGTGGTTTGCCTCTTATCTAAAGAACAGAACTTCCTCAGTCAATATCAAACGCTCCTCGTGCCCCTCTGCTCCTATTCCATGCGGGGTCCCCCAGGGTTCAATTTTAGAGCCAATTCTTTTCTTCTTTTTTTTGCCTGCACATTCTTCCTCTCGGTTATACACGGATAAAAAAAACATATCGAACATATTTAAAAACATAAGAGGGTATTCAGCTTTACCTAAAAGCAAATGACAAGTGTTCACTTCAGAGGCCGCCTGATGGTCCTGGCGACACCGAAGACTGGACGACTGAAAGCTTTTCTCCAGCTGTTCGGCCCCCCTGGCTCTCTCAGAGGTCTCTCTCTTGACCGAGGGCCTCTATCCCACACAGCCATTGGCATACACCCTACGCTAAAGAGTGTCATTTTTCATTCCACCCATACATTTGAGAAACACATCAATTTTGCCGTTACTTTTTCCAACTCCGAGCCATAGCCAAAGCCAAGCCCTTCCATTCATTTCACAACTTAGAAATGGTTATTCTTGCATTTATATTATTTGGCCTGGATTACTGTAATTCCCTGGACTTCGGTCTGAGCCAGACGTCCCTCTGCCGCCTGCAGCTAAGTGCAGAATGCCGCCGCAAGGCTTTTAACTTGGGACAAAAGACCTGAACACTTCACACCAATTCTCACTTCTCTGCACTGGCTAGTTTTTAGGATTGGCTTTAAAATCTTGTTTTTTGGGGGGTTTATTTTACGTTATTATAAAGCAGTCCATTGTTCACCCCGCCCCACATCTCCAATCTCGGTCGACGGTAATCATTTCAAAATGTATTTCATAAATAAATGAGAAACCTGACTTGACTTGAACGGGTGAATGGGAGGCAGTAATCGTCAAGCACTTTGGATAAAAGCGCGATATAAATGCAGTCCATTTACCATTTACTCATGTTGATACTTGGCAACACGTTGTGATCTTAACTTCTATTGACAGCGCATTTGTTTTGAGCGTGTTTTGAGTAAGTGGCGTGCTCCCTGGCTTTCACTCCAGGCCTGGGGAGAGAGGGCCTCCATCGCACTGGAACTCTCTACCCAAATCCATCCGTGATTCTACCTCTCTGTCCATTAAAAAAATAAAATCTAAACTCACCTATTTAAAGCTGCTTTTTAATGCCTCATTTAATGTCTCTGTTTATTCTTTGATTGTAATTTTTTTTGCTGCACCATTTAATTATATTTTAATCATAGTATCACTGTTATGCAAAGCGTCTGCGTACCCTGAAAAGCGCATTAGTATCGTCCTGGCTCACAGATAAACACAGGAAGTGCAGGAGTATCGTCCTGGCTCACAGATAAATACAGGAAATGCAGGAGTATCGTCCTGGCTCACAGATAAACAAATAAAATGCATTAGTATTGTTGTGGCTCACAGATAAATAAATAAAATGCAGGAGTATCGTTGTGGCTCTCAGATAAATACAGGAAATGCAGGAGTATCGTTGTGGCTCTCAGATAAACACAGGAAGTGCAGGAGTATCGTCGTGGCTCACAGATAAACACAGGAAGTGCAGGCGTATCGTCCTGGCTCACAGATAAAGACAGGAAGTGCAGGAGTCCTGGCTCACAGATAAACACAGGAAGTGCAGGAGTCCTGGCTCACAGATAAACACAGGAAGTGCAGGAGTCCTGGCTCACAGATAAACACAGGAAGTGCAGGAGTCCTGGCTCACAGATAAACACAGGAAGTGCAGGAGTCCTGGCTCACAGATAAACACAGGAAGTGCAGGAGTATCGTCCTGGCTCACAGATAGATACAGGAAGTGCAGGAGTATCGTCGTGGCTCACCGATGAAGGGGGGGTCCTTGTTGCAGAAGTCGGTGTTGCAGCACACCGGGTAGATGCCGGTGTTGTCTTTGGTGGAGGGGGCGCAGACGAAGGGCCGGTCGGGCGGGAAGAGGTCAGACTCCTTCAGGCACATCCCGTAGCCCGGCGTGTACTTGCTGCCGGACTTGTTGATGAAGACGTAGCAGAGTCCGTCCGTCACGCAGGTGGAGTTCGGGCATCGCTGGCAGTGGCACTGCAGGGCTGTGGAGAGACAGAGGTGCGTGTGAGTACAGAGGTGTGTGTGAGTACAGAGGAGTGTGAGAGTACAGAGGTGTGTGTGAGTACAGAGGTGTGTGTGTGTGTGTGTGTGTGTGTGCGAGTGCGAGTGCGAGTGCGAGTGCGAGTGCGAGTGCGAGTGTGTGTGTGTGTGTGTGTGTGTGTGTGTGTACAGAGGTAAATGGTTGGCATTTTATATAGCGCCTTTATCCAAAGCACTGTACAATTGATGCTTCTCATTCACCTATTCATACACACACTCACACACCGACGGCGATTGTCTGCCATGCAAGGCGCCGACCAGCTCGTCAGGAGCATTTAGCGGTTAGGTGTCTTGCTCAGGGACACTTCGACACAGCCCGGGCGGGGATCGAACCGGCAACCCTCCGACTGCCAGACGACTGCTCTTACCGCCTGAGCCTGAGGTGTGTGTGTGTGTGTGTGTGTGTGTGTGTGAGAGAGTACAGGGGAGGGGAGAGAGGTGTGTGTGTACAGAGGAGGGAAGACACAGATAATATCACACAATGATGAGGCCGTTCAGCCCAGCAATGCTCGCCTTTTCCCACCACTAAAGCGTACCTTCTGCTTAGTTCGCCTAAAAGCTAAAATAGTATCTCACACCGTATCAATCCCGGTCTTGAAAACCGCCCAGTGTTTTTCGGCCTCCGCTACACGCACTGGCAAGATAATTCCACACAGCGACCGCTCTCTCTGTGTGGAAAGACACGTCTGTGCGGAATTTATCCTTTTTCTCCAATTTCAATCATGAGATGTACAAGTAGGAGAAGAAGACGCGGGGAGAGAGAGGGAGAGAGAGGGAGAGAGAGAGACGCAGGAATACAGAGCGGAGGGGGAGGACACAGTTATTATTATAGAAAGTAATAAAAAAGTTTTGTGACCTCTGTGCTACTGTCCTCCACTACTGACGGTCTTGCATTCCAGAGCCCCCCTCCCCCACGGCTGTGTGAGGCCTGTTGCCATGGAGACTCCAGCATCTCTGAAAACGTCCCTGCTTACGGGAAGAAAAAAAAAAAAAGGGCCTTCCGATCCGGAACGCAGCCACCTGACCGGCCAAAAAAAAAAAAAAAACCCTGAATCTGGCAGCATTCCCTGAACGCAATTACTTTACTACACCCCCGCGCTCCCGCATTACCCAGCCCAGCTGAGGCTCGGCTCCCAGCAATAACATCACATGCGGGCCCACATCAGGCCAGCAGGCAGAGCCAGAGTCTGCCCGTCCGAGATGGTAAACGGTTGCCATTTATATAGCGCCTTTATCCAAAGCGCTGTACAATTGATGCTTCTCCATTCATACACACACTCACACACTCACACACAGACGGCGATTGGATGCCATGCAAGGCGCCGACCAGCTCGTCAGGAGCATTTGGGGGTTAGGTGTCTTGCTCAGGGACACTTCGACACAGCCCGGGCATTACATTACATTACATTACGGGCAGGGGATCGAACCGGCAACCCTCTGACCGCCAGACGACTGCTCTTACTGCCTGAGCCAATGAGACGACTGCTCTTACTGCCGGAGCCAATGAGACGACTGCTCTTGCCGCCTGAGCCACATCGCCCCTGTGAGAGACGCGGGTTCCGTCCCTGGCCTTCAGGACGCCCGGCCCGACGTGAAACGCTCCTGACGAGCCGGTCGGCCGCGGAGAGCGCGTGGGAACGGCCGAATGTGAGGCGCTACAGAAGCGCGGTTCATGCTCACAGCGATGGCGCGGCGCACGGCTCTGTTAGAGCCGGGGTCCGGGGGCCGCAGGACGGGCTGAGTGAGGAGCGGAAAGGAGCGGAAAGGAGCGGAAAGGAGCGGAAAGGAGCGGGCCCGCCCTCGCTCAGGGATCCTCGCTCCAGGTTCAGGGAGAGCCACAGGCGGGCGGGGGTTTGGGTCTTTACACCCCGCCAGTAGCCGATTCAGACCTAGCTGAGCTGAGCTGAGGGGAGTCGGCTCGTGAGATCGATCGCTTCGACCGTCCGATCGATCAAGCGCCGGCACGGCAGCGGAATAAAACCCCCCGGCTGAACCAGCAGCCCAGCGGCGGACATCCTGAGAGGAGGGAGAGAGGGCGCCGGGGGGGCCACCGCAGGAGGCCAGGGAGGCGGGGCTTGCCGCTCCGGGCTCGCGAAGATAGCCGGAATAATCGCTGAGAGACAGCGGAGGAGAGCGCTGGGAAAGGGGTGTGGGAAGCAGGAGGAGGAGACAGGAGCAGTGGGGGCGGGCGAGGGCACAATGCGGGGGGAGTTGAAGGTTAACCAACCTGGGGGGGGTCACAGGGGTGTCCGCTGTCATTTCCGACAATGAATTTAAAGTGACGGTACATTTTTTTTTTCGAGGGACATTTTTTGCCGATAATTTTCCATTTACGTCTGACTCCCGCTGAGATTAACTCCAGCCTCATGCCTTGCGCTGGAATTACATGCTTGTGAATTATAGCGATTACACAGACTGCATAGAGCGCACTACACAACCTGCGTAACAGCTATAGCCCTCTAACATGAACGGGGGCTGAACGGGGGCTGAACGGGGGCTGAACGGGGGCTGAACGGGGGCTGAACGGGGGCTGAACGGGGGCTGAACGGGAGCTGAACGGGGGCTGAACGGGGGCTGAATGGCTGAACGGGGAGCTGAACGGGAGCTGAACGGGTGAACGGGGGCTGAACGGGAGCTGAACGGGGGCTGAACGGGAGCTGAACGGGGGCTGAACGGGGGCTGAACGGGGGCTGAACGGGGGCTGAACGGGAGCTGAACGGGGGCTGAACGGGGGCTGAACGGGTGAACGGGGGCTGAACGGGGCTGAACGGGGGCTGAACGGGGCTGAACGGGGGCTGAACGGGGGCTGAACGGGAGCTGAACGGGGGCTGAACGGGGGGTGAACGGGGGGTGAACGGGGGCTGAACGGGGGCTGAACGGGGGCTGAACGGGGGCTGAACGGGAGCTGAACGGGGGCTGAACGGGGGCTGAACGGGGGCTGAACGGGGCATCCAGAGTATTCCCAGCCTCAGGGCAGCAGAGAACACTGCCTTCCTGACGCCAAACTAGCCTCATAAACGGTAAACGGTTGGCATTTATATAGCGCCTTTATCCAAAGCGCTGCACAATTAACGCTTCTCGTTCACCCATTCATACACACACTCACACACCAACGAAGACTGGCTGCCATGCAAGGCACCACCCAGCTCGTCAGGAGCATTTAGGGGTTAGGTGTCTTGCTCAGGGGCACTTCCACAGGCCCAGGGTGAGATCAAACCGGCAACCCTCTGACTGCCAAACGACCGCTCTGACCTCTTGAGCCAATGTTGGCCATATGACCCTCACAGCCAGAATTTCAAAACAGCAAACCCTCAGCACACAAATAAGCACACAAGCATGGCAAAATATGACAACACCGCAATTATACGGTGTTACTAGATTTGGTATTTCAGCAGGTTTGAAAAAAGATTGAAAGGCAACATTGAAATTCCCAAATAGCTGCTGGCAAGGCCATCTGACAAAATCTCTCTGAAGCAACAACTGGCCAAAGTGCATGGAGAATGGAAGTGCCCAGGAAACTGAAAGAAAGCAATGCACTTCTCTTTTTTTTTTTTTTTTGAGAAATTGGCTCGGCTCTGTGGAAAGTGGAGACCTTCCTCCCTTTATTGGGAGAGTGTTTAACACGCTGTGTTTTGTCAGAGTAGCCATTTTCCTCTTTGAAAAAATAAAAAAATAAAAACATTCTAAAATGCTTGAATGATAAAAGAAATGCAGTGCGGGAAAGCGGTGGGGGGGGCTGAGGTGGCAAACAAAAAACAAACACGAGGTAAAATAATGAAATAAAAATACACCCTGGTGGGAGGCCCATTTCTTCACCATCGCTGCATCCCGCTAAAAGCCTTCCACCCTCTCTCGTGGGGAGACGCTCTAGAAGTTTCTCCCGACAGCGCTCCCAAAACCGGATGCAACAATTACGGCAGAAATCGGAGGTCCAGACAGACCTCTGTGGCAATATAGAAATGTTTGGCTCAGTATGCGGCCCCCTCGGGGGAGGGGGGAGATAAAGCCCTGCGCTCGTCTCCAGAGGACGGGAGAATAAGAGCCTTTGTCGTGCGCCGGCCGGCCCCTGGGAACAAGGGCCCTCAATCCCAGAGAGCTCGCCCCCCGAGAGGCCTGTCCCAACACGCCCGGGCCCCTGGGAATGGGCCCTCAGTCCCTCAGCGGGGGAGCTCACCCCCCCCCCCCCCCCCGGGAGGCCTGTCCCAACACGCCCGGGCCTCCCAGCACTTCACCAAACAGACAAGCGATCTGTCTGGAGCACGGAGAAAGACCTGGAGAAACAGCAACGACATCAGTCATGTCAGCCTGGGGCCACAGGAAGCACCAGGAGACTGAACTCTTAGGAGCTGAACTCTTAGGAGACTGAAGCTGAACTCTTAGGAGCTGAACTCTTAGGAGCTGAACTCTTAGGAGCTGAACTCTTAGGAGCTGAACTCTTAAGGGCTGAACTCTTAGGAGCTGAACTCTTAGGAAACTGAAGCTGAACTCTTAGGAGCTGAACTCTTACGAAACTGAAGCTGAACTCTTAGGAGCTGAACTCTTAGGAGACTGAAGCTGAACTCTTAGGAGGAGTCTGAAGCTGAACTCTTAGGAGCTGAACTCTTAGGAGGAGTCTTAAGCTGAACTCTTAGGAGCTGCCTGCCAGGACAGACTTTGGGTTTCAGAAAGTGCCTTGCCTGAAAACCAGCATTACAGTTTCAGGGGAGAGCTCCGTTGCAGACTTAGCTCAGACTCCGGCACTCGCTGACTGCGCTCTGTGCTCCTCTCCGCCATTGTAAGCGCTGAGAATGGCCCAATATGCTGACTCACTGGGCATGTCCATGAACACCATCACGAGAGAGAGAGGAGAGAGAGAGAGGGAGGGAGAGGAGAGAGGAGAGAGGAGAGATAGAGAGCCCTCCACAGATCCACTAAGCCCCTGGGACAGTCCAACTCAGGCCACCTTCCCTGCACCAACTTGGGGCAGGTTCTGCCAACGCACAGAATCTGCTGAACAGCCAGGCTTTTCGGCCTTGGGACAGAAGTACAGCATTGGTTAGAATTTCTACCTTTACAAAAAAAAGAAAAAAGAAAAAGCCTAACCACTGCCTTTTGTCTTCGAAGGACGAGGCCTTCAGAACCAGAACCAATGCAGGGCTTTTGTGTTCACTGCCAGTTAAAGCCGGGAAGCAGCTAGGCCCTCAGTGAATGCAACACACACGGTTCACACTCCGGAACGGCATCAAGGCCTCCCCTGGCTCTCGTCCGCGAGGAAGACGCGTGTGAGGAAGACGCGCGTGAGGAAGAACGCCGCTTCCTGTCCATCTCCGTGTCGTCACCGGGGAAACGGTTCGGCCCGGTTCCACGGGGGGCCGGAATCGCGACACTCCACTGACTGTCAGAAACGAAGAAGAACGGACAGCGGAGAGGGGCTGGGGCCCAGCAGGATTATGGGAAATCTCAGGGCCATCTCCGTACACAGAGCAATCTCATGAAGGCCGTCTGTCCAGCATCCTTCCCCAGCAATCCCCCAACACCCCTGTGGACAAAACCGGCTGAGGCCCAGCTGGCATGCCGAGATGTTTAGGCTGCGTTTTCCACACTGCTGGCTGGTCAAAGGTGGTCTGCAGCTGATCAAAGCTGATCAAAGGTGGTCTGCAGCTGATCAAAGCTGATCAAAGCTGGTCTGCAGCTGATCAAAGCTGGTCACAAAGGTGGTCTCTGTGGCAGGTCAAAGCTGGTCACAAAGGTGGTCTCTGTGGCAGGTCAAAGCTGGTCTCAAAGGTGGTCTCTGTAGCAGGTCAAAGCTGGTCACAAAGGTGGTCTCTGTGGCAGGTCAAAGCTGGTCTCAAAGGTGGTTTGAGGCTGATCAAAGCTGGTCACAAAGGTGGTCTCTGTGGCAGGTCAAAGCTGGTCTCAAAGGTGGTCTCTGTAGCAGGTCAAAGCTGGTCACAAAGGTGGTCTCTGTGGCAGGTCAAAGCTGGTCTCAAAGGTGGTATCTGGCAGGTCAAAGCTGGTCTCAAAGGTGGTCTCTGTGGCAGGTCAAAGCTGGTCACAAAGGTGGTCTCTGGCAGGTCTAAGCTGGTCTCAAAGGTGGTCTCTGTGGCAGGTCAAAGCTGGCCTCAAAGGTGGTCTCTGTGGCAGGTCAAAGGTGGTCTCTGTGGCAGGTCAAAGCTGGTCTCAAAGGTGGTCTCTGTGGCAGGTCAAAGCTGGTCACAAAGGTGGTCTCTGTGGCAGGTCAAAGCTGGTCTCAAAGGTGGTCTCTGTAGCAGGTCAAAGCTGGTCACAAAGGTGGTCTCTGTGGCAGGTCAAAGCTGGTCTCAAAGGTGGTTTGAGGCTGATCAAAGCTGGTCACAAAGGTGGTCTCTGTGGCAGGTCAAAGCTGGTCTCAAAGGTGGTCTCTGTAGCAGGTCAAAGCTGGTCACAAAGGTGGTCTCTGTGGCAGGTCAAAGCTGGTCTCAAAGGTGGTATCTGGCAGGTCAAAGCTGGTCTCAAAGGTGGTCTCTGTGGCAGGTCAAAGCTGGTCACAAAGGTGGTCTCTGGCAGGTCTAAGCTGGTCTCAAAGGTGGTCTCTGTGGCAGGTCAAAGCTGGCCTCAAAGGTGGTCTCTGTGGCAGGTCAAAGGTGGTCTCTGTGGCAGGTCAAAGCTGGTCTCAAAGGTGGTCTCTGTGGCAGGTCAAAGCTGGTTTAGCTGGGCGAATAAACTGCTGGGCGAACGGGTAGACTAGCTAGAGTACAGGCCGGTTGACCAGTCAAAGCCGTTTAAGCCATCTTGACCAGCGTAGTGTGGTTGAAGCTGGAATTTGTAATCTTGGGCAGGGCTCATAGCAGGAGCCCCGTCACAGACAGAAACAGCACCCGCTGATGGAGCCCAGCGGTGCCCAGCGATCCACCTCCTCGCTCGGAGAGAGAGGGGGGGAGGGGGGGGTTCTCAGCTCCCTCCACGCCGGGGTTGCGGTCATGTGACCACCCTCACCCCGGCAATTTAGGTGCCCCAGGGACACGGCGGTAAATCATTCACCTGAGCAGGTCAGGTGGGGCGAACAACAACCGCCTGCTGGTGGAAAGGTTCTCAGTGTCAAATTGGGACATCTAAAAAAAAAAAAACAATGTGAACCTAGCCACACGACATCGCAGTTAATTTTACACTGCAGTTATTTAGCTGATGCTTTTTATCCAAAGCGATTTACAGTTGAAAAGGCAAAGAAGGGCCAGTCCCCCATGGAGCAGTGTGGGGTTAAGGGCCTCGCTCAAGGGCTTAAAAGCTACACTGATCTTACTGCGGCTACACCGGGGCTTGAACCACCAACCTTCCTGCACCACAGCTACAGCCAACATAAGCAAATACCTGCTTTGCACAAAAGAGAACAGTATCCAAAAAAGGCTACTAGGAATCTACCAACAACGACAACAAGCCCAATGTACTCAGTGCACAAGACGCAAGACACAAGAAATAGTGCACAGGGGACAGGGGACAGGGGACAGGGGACAGGGGACAGGGGACAGGGCACAGGGCACAGGGCACAGGGCACAGGGCACAGGGCACAGGGGACAGGGGACAGGGGACAGGAGGCAGAGGACAGGGCACAGGAGGCAGAGGACAGGGCACAGGGGACAGGAGGCAGGGCACAGGGCACAGGGGACAGGGCACAGGGCACAGGGGACAGGGGACAGGGCACAGGGGACAGGGGACAGGGGACAGGGGACAGGGGACAGGGCACAGGGCACAGGGCACAGGGCACAGGGGACAGGGGACAGGGGACAGGGGACAGGGGACATGGCACAGGGGACAGGGGACAGGGGACAGGGGACAGGGGACAGGGGACAGGGGACAGGTTTACAGTGAGCAGTACATGGACCAGAGAGTAGGGAGTGCAGGGTGAGGAACACTGAGCAGGCAGGAGAGGAGAGGAGAGGAGAGGAGAGGAGAGGAGGAGAGAGGAGAGGGAGAAGGAAACAGCACGGCTCTGGAGGACTGGAATTTATGGCTCTGCACTCTGAGTAATGTACCACACATTAAACCTGCACACACACGCGCACACACACATACGCACGCACGCACGCACGCACGCACGCACACGCACACGCACACGCACACGCACACACACGCATACACAAATATACATTCAACCGACCATGGAATGGTGTTACAATGAACTGATTATTAATAAACACTCTTAAAACATCACCACTTAACGAACCATAAGAATTTCAGAAGAAGCTACGATTAATGCCGCGATCAGCCGGTGGCATCTTAACCGCTCTTTAAAAAAAACAAAAAAACATTGTGGTTAAGAGTGTGATATCCAGCCACAGTATCCAGCGCAGTATTTCACAGCGCCGCTGTCACAACGGACCTCGTGACTCTCCAGAGATTGCCACAGGCTGGCGGCACGCCAAGCTCCAGGCTGAGGCAAACGCTGAGGCAAACGCTGAGGCAAACGCCGAGGCAAACGCTGAGGCAAACGCCGAGGCAAACGCCCGCACACAGACCAGGGGGCCGAGCATTTCGGACACGCGCCGCGGCCCAAACGTCGGGGACCGGTCGGCGTTCGGCGCGTCCCTCCTCTCGCTTTAATGGCAACGTGCGCTCCAGCTGGCACGGACTCCCACGAATCTGGGGCGAAGCCCGATGATTCATGTTACCCCAGCGTCGTTTGACAGCGTTCCAAAGGGCGTTTTTTTTGCGATGCTGCTGAACGCCTGGCTTTTGTCGATGGTCAAGCGGCCCCCGTAAATGTTCGGTGGGGTCGAGGTCAGGTGCTTGTGAACTGGGCGGCACTCCTTGCTCTTTGTTGGGCCTTTAGAGTAGTTACTCATTTCTTTATAATGTTATTCATCCATCCATCCATCCATTACCTGAACCCGCTTATCCTGAACAGGGTCGCAGGGGGGCTGGAGCCTATCCCAGCACACATTGGGCGAAAGGCAGGAATACACCCTGGACAGGTCGCCAGTCCATCGCAGGGCACACACACCACTCACTCACACACTCATACCTACGGGCAATTTAGACTCTCCAATCAGCCTAACCTGCATGTCTTTGGACTGTGGGAGGAAACCGGAGTACCCGGAGGAAACCCACGCAGACACGGGGAGAACATGCAAACTCCGCACAGAGAGGCCCCGGCCGACCGGGATTCGAACCCAGGACCTCCTTGCTGTGAGGCGGCAGTGCTACCCACTGCACCATCCGTGCCGCCGCAGTAGTTATTCATGTCTTTCAAAATCAAAAAGCTTTCTGTTTATTTCCAGGATTACATGAGGGGGGAAAAACATCCCAGATTTTCGATGTGGTCTCAGACTTTGGTCCCCACTGTAGATTAATACAGAAACATAATAATAAATTACCCGGTAATAATCGTAAAGCCGTGATATTTCCTCAGGCTATAAGCGTACAAGTCAATACATCACGCCGTGACATCCTTAAGATGTATTCAATATCATGAAGCGTCCCTGAAAAAAAACACTCTTTTCCAGTTTTAAAAAAATGATTGTTTCGACTTGCATTCGCCAGTTTGAGCAGGTCCCAGATGAATGCGAACCAAATGGCAATGAAAGGAACATGGTTCAAGATTCGTCACGTCCATTTCACAAACATCAATGGGGGGGGGGGCGGGGATCCTATTCATCAGAGAACCCTGTGACAGTGCAGGTGTACACAGGAAGGGGCAGACGGGAGCTGGGACTCCACGAAGACGTCCCGGGAGAAGAAGAAGACCCAACAGCTAAAGTACCGGAGCTGGATGCAGCTTTCAGTTTGTTCCAGGTGCGCACCGAGGGCCTTTTGGCCGAGTTTGGCCGGCTCTCGTGGAGCGGCGTGATTGGCTCGTCGCTCCGAGGGGAGGGACTTGGCAGGGGCCGTAGGATCGCCCCGGGCGCCTCGGAATCACGGTCCCGGGGCTCTGAGACGAGACGGCTTGCGGAAGGCGCCGAGGGACGGGGTCGTAAGCCGGTGCGTCCCCCAGCTAACACTAACTGGATTAGATGGGGCACAACTGGCTACCAAATTGGGAGAAAAAAGGGGGGGGGGGGGGGGAAACAGGAATAAATGTAAATCAGAGGAGTCCAGGAGCCGGCCCCGCAGGCTCCCGGGGCCCAGGCGGGGGGGGGGGGGGCGGGAGTTGGCGAGACGCCGAACGAGAAGAGGGAAGTGATTAATTCAGCCGCAACAGGAGCCCCGTGGATGAGGTTTCACAAATCGATGGATACTGGATTCTGGGAGGCACCCCCCGGGGAGCGCTGAGGCAGTAACCCAACGACCCCGGGGCGGGGCGGCCCACACCGGGCCGCCGCCGTCCAGAAACGGGGGTGCGGGGGGGGGGGGGCCAGGGGGGGGGTCTGGGTGTTCGGAGCAGTCCCAGGGCACCAGAAGAACCAGGAGGTCTCGTACAGCGCTCCCTATTCCGCGCACTGCGGGGTTTCTGCCGGGTTCTTTGGGATTCCGGGCGCCCCGGTTTCGCCGGAGTCAGTAACGTTTTCGGCAGAAGCTCGATATACGACACGGTGCGCGAGCCCAGCGCGGTTCTGGGGAGGGGCCGCGTGGGGTTGCCGTGGCAACCCACCACGAGCGCCGTCCCGACCCCCCCCTTCCTCACCTCCTCTCTGACCGCCCCCCACCCCCCGACCCCCCCGTCCTCACCTACTCTCTGACCGCCCCCCACCCCCCCGTCCTCACCTCCTCTCTGACCGCCCCCCACCCCCCGACCCCCCCGTCCTCACCTCCTCTCTGACCGCCCCCCACCCCCCCGTCCTCACCTCCTCTCTGACCGCCCCCCACCCCCCGACCCCCCCCGTCCTCACCTCCTCTCTGACCGCCCCCCACCCCCCCACCCCCCCGTCCTCATCTCCTCTCTGACCGCCCCCCACCCCCCCACCCCCCCGTCCTCATCTCCTCTCTGACCGCCCCCCACCCCCCCACCCCCCCGTCCTCACCTCCTCTCAACAGCAAGGCGAGCATCACAGTTCCTCCTGCAAGACCACCCCAGACGCAGGCAGGAGCTTTCACTCGCTCTCCCTCTCCCTCTCTATCTCGCTGAGAGGAACCGCAGCAGAACTCCAGGATGCTTTACACCAAATCAGTGTGACACTCAGTGAGCACTTTATTAGGTATTTATTAGACTTTTCGGTCTCCTGCTGCCGTAGCCTAACCACTTAGAGGGTTTGAGGCGTTGTGTGTTCAGCGATTACTGTCTTCCTGTCAGTTTTCTCTCCTCTGACCTCTCTCATGAACAAACTCTAGAGACTGTTTGAAAATCCCGAAAAGATTAGCAGTTTCTGTGATACTCAAACCACCTTTGGTCTGAACAACAGCTGAACCTCTTGACCACGTCTGCCTGCTTTTACGCATTTAGTTGCTGCCACACGATCGGCTGATTAAATATTTGCATTAAAAGGCCATTCAGCCCAGAAATTCTTGCCTCTTCCTACCACTAAAGTGTACCTACTGCATAGCTGAAAAGGTAGCATCTAGTGCTGTATGAAGCCTGGTGTTGAAAAGCCCCCAGCGACTCCCTTCTCCTTCACGGTTGAATTTTCACCTGAATTTCACTCAGACAGACGGAACCCCACAGAGACAGGTGTGCATATGCTGGGATCATGTGATCTTCTATAATTGCACACAGATGCCAGCCTTTCAACGAACTGTGCCGACTATCTCCCACAACCTGAAGTCGGCTAAATTTAGTCCGTCAAAATCTCACGGAAACAATACGCGTGGGTTTCAGTTTTCAACGTAGACATTCTTTGCTTTAAAATTGTGGAAATAATATTTTACAGTTACTATGGCAAAAACATAAAATGAGTACATTGCATTGTAGGTCAGAGGGGCAGTTCTCCTACACTCTCTGCTTTTACTGCAGAAACACTGATAACACAGACAATGTGATTCAGCCTTCCGATCAATGAACCGGTCAAAAACACCTTCCACAATTCACCAATAAAAAAAAAAAGTAATTAATGGAATTTGGCAGACGCTCTTATCCAGAGCGACGTACAGTTGATTATACGAAGCAGGAGACAATCCTCCCCTGGAGCAATGCAGGGTTAAGGGCCTTGCTCAAGGGTCCAACGGCTGTGCGGATCTTATTGTGGCGACACCGGGGATCGAACCGCCGACCTTGCGGGTCCCAGTCATGTACCTTAACCACTACACTGCAGGCTGCCTGTAAACTCCTCGCCCAATGGCTATGAATACCTCATCCTTAGCATTGAAACACCGAACGATGCGGAGAAACAACCGCACTGCCGCTCTTTGGTTCACACTGTGGCGTGGATTCATGTATATTTACACAATGGCCACATTTAAGGCTGAAGAATCAGTCAGGAGGGATAAGGAGAGAGCAATTGTATGTGGCCACCACATGCAAAATAATTCCCTTTTTGGGGGTTGTCTTGCTTTTGCATCTCCATTGCACCCGTTGTCTCTTTCATTTGCGCCAAAGCAGGTGAAACCAACATAAACAGGACCAGCCGGGACAAACCAACACAAACAGGACCGGCTAGGAGAAACCAACACAAACAGGACCGGCTAGGAGAAACCAACACAAACAGGACCGGCTAGGAGAAACGAACACAAACAGGACCGGCCAGGAGAAACCAACACAAACAGGACCGGCCAGGAGACCGGTTGATTTCCCCCTAGCTAAGGGAATTACCTGAGGGTGTTTTTCTTTGGGAAGGGAAACAGTTAAGTGCTTTGCTGCAACGGCCGACGTTTTACGGTAGCAAAACGTGACCGTAACCACGGACGCTTTGTCTCATCGGTTACGATCGCTGACCGCAGGCGACACAGTAAAATAAGGTTTTGACCACTAACCTACAGTAGCCGAGCTATACGTCATTCTGCGAAAATGGAAAATACAGAAAACAAGAAAAGGAAACCAAACTGGACGGATGAGGGGAAGTGTATGTGTGAAAATGAAACCATTTTAAAAAGCGAACTCAGAAATGTAGCCGTGAAGACAATTCAGGAGGTTGTTAGAAAAATACGAGAATATGCATGTCTGCGAAAAAAAGGTTCGAAGTTAAACGTACGCGGCTCCTACAGCGTTCCCGTTTTATGAGCGTTTGCTCCCGGAAATCGATGTGTGCTGGAAAATCATTTGGGAGCACTTGCGCTAATTGGGATGCATTAGTGTGCTCTGAGTGTGTGTGTGTGTGTGTGTGTGTGTGTGTGTGAGTGTGAGTGTGAGTGTGTGTGGGTGTGTGAGTGCAGGTGTCTGTGGGTGTGTGTGTGTGTGTGTGTGTGCGTGCGAGTGTGTGTGTGTGTGTGTGTGTGTGTGTGTGAGTGTGTGTGTGAGTGTGTGAGTGTGAGTGTGAGTGTGAGTGTGTGTGGGTGTGTGAGTGCAGGTGTCTGTGGGTGTGTGTGTGTGTGTGTGTGTGCGTGCGAGTGTGTGTGTGTGTGTGTGTGTGTGTGTGTGTGTGAGTGTGTGTGTGAGTGTGTGAGTGTGTGTGAGTGTGTGAGTATGTGTGTGTGTGAGTGTGTGAGTGTGTGTGTGTGTGAGTGTGTGAGTGTGTGTGTGTGTGTGTCTGTTTCTGGGAAAAGATGTTCGCACAGAGTGCTGAAGTGCTGACACTGAATGACTGAGATAAACCCGGAGAGGAGAGTTTGTTATCAAGTTTGTTATGCGAAGCGCAACGCTTTTCACACACAGACACACAGACACACAGACACACAGACACACAGTCTCTCTCTCGCTCTCTCAATGCTGTTCTCCCCTCATCCTGTACACCAGTGGAGCCACTGGACACCCCCACCCTCCCAGGCAACCAGTCCCAGGGCAGGGGGAGTGTGTGTGTGTGTGTGTGTGTGTGTGTGTGTGTGTGTGTGTGTGTGTGTGTGAGAGTGTGTGTGTGTGTGTGTGTGTGTGTGTGTGTGTGTGTGTCGGGGGGATGGGACAGGGGAGTGATTTGTATTCTCTTTAACTAAATGTAAACCCAACATAAACCCAGCTGCATTAATTACCTCCATCACCCCTCCCCTACCTCTCCTCTATACATCAGAGTAGAGAAGTGCAAATGCTACACCCAGGTGGATATACACACACACACACACACACGCACACACACAAAGTTGCAGATGGAGACACACACAGGCGCACACAGGCACACACACAGGAGCACACAAAGTTGCAGACTGAGACACAAACACAGCACATGTGTTATGGTCTTAAATGCAGCCTGCACTCAAGGGTTAAACCAACTGATTGCTTGGTTCACTATCCCTGCTCGCTGTGGTGAATGGCACCGCTTATGAGCGGAATAAATATTTACATCTTTATTCAAGAGATCATTTCTTTATTCAGAAGAGAAGTGTTCCAGCAAACCGCTAACGATCACTAATGACAGCTTGTTTTGTTTAGGCTTTTATGCACACAGTGAATGCACACAATATGGTGCGCAAAACATATTTATACTTCATTAATTACCAAATGCTTTGCAAAATATCACGGTGTGCAAGGCATATATTTCATCCACATTCTGATGTTATTTTCATATCGTGTTTTCACGCATCATAATAGGTAAGGATGCAATTTTAATCATTTGTCTGACAAACAGAAATCCTTCTGCACAATTTCATAAGAAAAAACAATCCAACTGCAAGCTCACTCACACACTTTCTCACTCTCACAATCACACACTCTCTCTCTCACACACACTCACTCACACTCACTCACACACTCACACACTCACTCACACACTCACTCACACACACACTCTCACACACACTCTCACACACACTCTCACACACACTCTCACACACACTCTCACACACACTCACACACACACTCACACACACACTCACACACACACTCACACACACACTCTCACACACTCTCACACACTCTCACACACTCTCACACACTCTCACACACCGCAGATGTCCCATTGTCCTGATCAGCTGCTGCTCCCCACCACATCCCCAGAAGTCATTTGCAGAGGTCGTGACCCCTCCTCTCCGTCAGCTCTTTGTCCGCTGCCTCCTGGCACCCCCCTCCCCCCACTACGCGCCCCTCCCCTCTCGACCCTAACCCCCCCCCTACAGCGCAGGGCCCTGCTACATCACGTAACAAGGCTTCCAGAGACGTCCGCAGATTGACACCAGTGAGCACTGCAGGGATCACAGAGCAGAGGGTGCATCTTCACCCCACAGAGCCTGCTGCCTGAGCCTGTGACGGAGGTTCTGCTGCCTGAGCCCGGGACGGAGGTTCTGCTGCCTGAGCCCGGGACGGAGGTTCTGCTGCCTGAGCCCGTGACGGAGGTTCTGCTGTCTGAGCCCGTGACGGAGGTTCTGCTGTCTGAGCCCCGTGACGGAGGTTCTGCTGTCTGAGCCCCGTGACGGAGGTTCTGCTGTCTGAGCCCCGTGACGGAGGTTCTGCTGTCTGAGCCCGTGACGGAGGTTCTGCTGTCTGAGCCCGTGACGGAGGTTCTGCTGCTTGAGCCCGTGACGGAGGTTCTGCTGCACGGCCGGTCATCACAGGGCTTCATCAGATTAAACCCGTGTGTTTAAGCACCGGAACACGAGCCGCTTGCCACACTCATTAAACACACGCTCAGCCGTCTGTTAAAGGCTGCTGCACAGGGGAGCACATAAACTGCACGCGCGCGCACACACACACACACGCCCCGCACACACACACACACACACACACACACACACACACACACACACTCACACACACACACACACACACACACACACAGGCACACGCACACGCGCACACGCACACACGCACACACGCACACACGCACACACGCACACACGCACACACGCAGACACGCAGACACGCACACACGCAGACACGCACACACGCAGACACGCAGACACACACACACACACACACACACACACACACGTACACACACGTACACACACACACGTACACACACGCCCCGCACGCGCGCACACACACACACACACGCCCCGCACACGTGCACACACACACACAAGTACGCACACGCCCCGCACGTGCACACACACACACACGCCCCACAAGTACACACACGCCCCGCACGTGCACGCACACACACACACACACACACACACACACACACGTACACACAAGCCCCGTGCACGCACGCGCACACACACACACACACACACACACGCCCTACACGCACACACACACACACACACGCCCCGCACACGCGCACACACACACACAAGTACGCACACGCCCCGCACGTGCACACACACACACACGCCCCACAAGTACACACACGCCCCGCACGTGCACGCACACACACACACACACACACACACACACGTACACACAAGCCCCGCGCACGCACGCGCACACACACACACACACACACACACACACACACGCCCTACACGCACACACACACACACACACACATGCCCCACACGCACACACGCACACACACACGCCCCGCACGCGCAGACAAGCACAGACATGCGCACGCGCAAGCCCACACACACACACACACACACACACACATACGCCCCACACGCGCCTTGCAGGCAGGCACACACACGCGCACGCAGACATGCACACACACACACACTAAGCTGACTCTTGTACACACAAACACACACATACACACACACAGACAATCACAGACACACACACACACGCAAGCTGACTCTTGCACACACAGACAATCACAGACAGACACAGACACAGACACAAACACACACACACACACACACACACACACACACACACACAAACCTGCTACATTCACCTGCTCCGGTAACTGTGTGAGCAAGGCACCAAGCTGTTACCCAGAAGGCTGTGGGCCCAACCCACATCAGCTCCACCAAGACATTTACCCCAAAACACACGGCCGGCTGAATCAAGAGCACACACGCCCGCTGAATCAAGCGTAACGCCCCCGGCTGAATGAATGGTGACTGCATAAAACTCCAACCATGTAAACTTCCCGGGACAAGGACGTCTGCCAGGAAAAGGGAAAATAATTACATTTAAAAACGGAATGTCACGGAAAACATCCAGAGGGCCAGCCTGCAGGAGCGAGGATTCGAGCCAGCAACCCCCCCCCCCCACCCCCCCACTCGACTCAGGGGAGAGAGACGCATCTCCCTGCCTGCCAAATCTAGAGGGAAACACATTCATTATCTCACAGACAGTGTCACTACAGCGCAACAGCACACAGCCACAGAAACACATCCATTATCTCACAGACATCCATTATCTCACAGACATCCAATATCTCACAAACATCCATTATCTCACAGACAGTGTCACTACAGCGCACCAGCACACAGCCACAGAAACACATTCATTATCTCACAAACATCCAATATCTCACAGACATTCATTATCTCACAGACATCCTTTATCTCACAGACATCCTTTATCTCACAGACATCCATTTTCTCAGGAGCAGTGTCACTCCAGCGGGAAGCGGCCAGGCTTCCACAGCGCCGATCGAGACGACTTCCCGGTGGAAATTCCAGAACGATGACAAAAAAAACCCCAAAAACCCAAAACCAGACCCAGTCTAGGAGGAAGTGATGTCACACTCATTACATTCGTGCATCAGACTCCGTTACCCCGGCAAGGCGCTCCTCTCATGTCCCAAAGGAGGCGCAGCCCCACTGACCCGTCTGTCCAGCCAGATTCTGCTGTCCAGAGCTTACACACACACACACACACACACACTCACACGCTCACACACACACACACATAAACAGCCAATACTTTTCATCGTAATTATCTCCAGGCAGGATCTGGCCGCAAGTTACACAAGCGTAGCCCGTGGGTATGAGCAGTTAAAAAAAATAAAAAATAAAAAATAAAAACGGTTTCCAACAGGACGCGGGAATTAAGCAAACATGTTTTCGGGGGGGAGTTGGGGATTAAAGTTCAATAAAAAAAGAATCAATAGTACCTGAAACGGTATCGGATAGAAAACAGCGGCTGGGGCAAACACACACCGAGCCAGACAGACCTTAGAGGACCTCAGGAAGGCCAAGGTACCTGTCTCAGAGACAGCACCTGGGCCAACCAAGCTCTGTCCCTGGGTTCAGTACCGGCAGCAACAGCACTGTCTCAGAGACAGCACCTGGGCCAACCAAGCTCTGTCCCTGGGTTCAGTACTGGCAGCAACAGCACTGTCTCAGAGACAGCACCTGGGCCAACCAAGCTCTGTCCCTGGGTTCAGTACTGGCAGCAACAGCTCTGTCTCAGAGACGGCACCTGGGCCAACCAAGCTCTGTCCCTGGGTTCAGTACCGGCAGCAACAGCACTGTCTCAGAGACGGCACCTGGGCCAACCAAGCTCTGTCCCTGGGTTCAGTACCGGCAGCAACAGCTCTGTCTCAGAGACGGCACCCGGGCGGGAGGCACACACGCCCGCTGAATCAAGCATACACACGCCCGCTGAATCAAGCGTAACGCCCCCGGCTGAATGAATGGTGACTGCATAAAACTCCAACCATGTAAACTTCCCGGGACAAGGACGTCTGCCAGGAAAAGGGAAAATAATTACATTTAAAAACGGAATGTCACGGAAAACATCCAGAGGGCCAGCCTGCAGGAGCGAGGATTCGAGCCAGCAACCCCCCCCCCCCCCCCACCCCCACTCGACTCAGGGGAGAGAGACGCATCTCCCTGCCTGCCAAATCTAGAGGGGAGCACTACTGCGCTCCGTGAAACACATTCATTATCTCACAGACAGTGTCACTACAGCGCAACAGCACACAGCCTCAGAAACACATTAATTATCTCACAAACATCCAATATCTCACAGACATACTTTATCTCACAGACATACTTTATCTCACAGACATACTTTATCTCACAGACATACTTTATCTCACAGACATCCTTTATCTCACAGACATCCTTTATCTCACAGACATCCACTATCTCACAAACATCCATTATCTCACAGACATCCATTATCTCACAGACATCCATTATCTCACACACATCCATTTTCTCAGGAGCAGTGTCACTCCAGCGGGAAGCGGCCAGGCTTCCACGGCGCCGATCGAGACGACTTCCCGGAGCAAATTCCAGAACGATGACAAAAAAAACCCAAAAACCCAAAACCAGACCCAGTCTAGGAGGAAGTGATGTCACACTCATTACATTCGTGCATCAGACTCCGTTACCCGGGCAAGGGCGCTCCTCTCATGTCCCAAAGGAGGCGCAGCCCCACTGACCCGTCTGTCCAGCCAGATTCTGCTGTCCAGAGCTTACACACACACACGCACACACACTCACACGCTCACACACACACACACATAAACAGCCAATACTTTTCATCGTAATTATCTCCAGGCAGGATCTGGCCGCAAGTTACACAAGCGTAGCCCGTGGGTATGAGCAGTTAAAAAAAAAAAAAAAAAAAAAATTTAAACGGTTTCCAACAGGACGCGGGAATTAAGCAAACATGTTTTCGGAGGGGAGTTGGGGATTAAAGTTCAATAAAAAAAGAATCAATAGTACCTGAAACGGTATCGGATAGAAAACAGCGGCTGGGGCAAACACACACCGAGCCAGACAGACCTTAGAGGACCTCAGGAAGGCCAAGGTACCTGTCTCAGAGACAGCACCTGGGCCAACCAAGCTCTGTCCCTGGGTTCAGTACTGGCAGCAACAGCTCTGTCTCAGAGACAGCACCTGGGCCAACCAAGCTCTGTCCCTGGGTTCAGTACCGGCAGCAACAGCACTGTCTCAGAGACGGCACCTGGGCCAACCAAGCTCTGTCCCTGGGTTCAGTACCGGCAGCAACAGCTCTGTCTCAGAGACGGCACCCGGGCGGGAGGCAGCTCCCGTACCACAGAGCCAGTCCTGACACGCACAGATCACATTGCTGATGACTGAGGGTTTAATCACAGCCTACACTGTACTGCGCTGCAATGGAGAGAGAGCAGGAAGTGACCTCCAGTGAGATCAGCACGGTAATCTCCTCATCAGACAGCTTGCGTCTGTCAAGGCTCATTTAGGTGACGTGAACTCACCGCGTTGCAAAGTCATGAGCTCACTAAACAGTGCAACTTTCATGACGGGGACAAAATAAAAATAAAAAAATATTTAAGAAATAAAAACTTCCAGATCAGCTTTGGTTTTTTGTGTGTGTGAAGTGTAATTCCTTCAGTCGTCGTAAACACTTGGTACGAGTCCCATGCGCGATCCATTTCGGCGCACAGTGACATAGTAAGGGTGCTCCACTGTAACTCTGTGGTGGGGAAGCTGTTGCTAACGAGAGATTTTGAACCGGGCGGGCTTATACAGCGGTGTTCAGACCATCGTCAGCTGACAGTCTTCCAAACACCGGGAAGCTGTGCTGTTATTTGTTGTTTTCTATACAAATATCAAACCCGTCTGAGACAGTCTGTACGAAACCGTTTCATTACAGACGTTAACCCAGGTGGAAGCAGCCACTTCACTCTGTTCTGTTCGGAAATACAGATATTCTCTCATTCTCTAGCCTCTTTATCCATTTGTCTGTCTCGGTCTGACTCTATATCTATCTGCCTCTTCCTCTAGCCTCTATATCTATCTGTCTGTCTGACTATATCTATGCATCTGTCTGTCTCTTTATCAGTCTCTCTCTCTCTCTCCATCTCTCCATCTCTCTCTATTGCGCTTCTACACCCACTGTGTCTCTCCCTCTTTTGTTTGGCGTTTCTGTTCCTTTTTCTCTGTGTGGGGTCTCTTTCTTTCTCTTTTTCTCTTTCTCTCTCTCTTCTGCAGGGGCGTAGAGATCCTCTGTCTCTGGTGCCATTCATGGCTAAAATTACCCGGCTTTTACACCCAGACCCAATGTACAAGGTCCTCTGCAGCCTCCCACACACACCAGCACACACCAGCACACACCAGCACACACCAGCACACACCAGCGCTCACAGACATCCTTTATCTCACACACATCCATTTTCTCAGGAGCAGTGTCACTCCAGCGGGAAGGGGCCAGGCTTCCACAGCGCCGATCGAGACGACTTCCCGGAGCAAATTCCAGAACGATGACAAAAAAACCCCAAAAACCCAAAACCAGACCCAGTCTAGGAGGAAGTGATGTCACACTCATTACATTCGTGCATCAGACTCCCTTACCCCGGCAAGGCGCTCCTCTCATGTCCCAAAGGAGGTGCAGCCCCACTGACCCGTCTGTCCAGCCAGATTCTGCTGTCCAGAGTTTACACACACACACACACACACTCACACACTCACACGCTCACACGCTCACACGCTCACACGCTCACACACACACACACACACACGCTCACACACACACACACACACATAAACAGCCAATACTTTTCATCGTAATTATCTCCAGGCAGGATCTGGCCGCAAGTTACACAAGCGTAGCCCGTGGGTATGAGCAGTTAAAAAAAAATAAATAAATAAAAAATAAAAACGGTTTCCAACAGGACGCGGGAATTAAGCAAACATGTTTTCGGAGGGGAGTTGGGGATTAAAGTTCAATAAAAAAAGAATCAATAGTACCTGAAACGGTATCGGATAGAAAACAGCGGCTGGGGCAAACACACACCGAGCCAGACAGACCTTAGAGGACCTCAGGAAGGCCAAGGTACCTGTCTCAGAGACAGCACCTGGGCCAACCAAGCTCTGTCCCTGGGTTCAGTACTGGCAGTAACAGCACTGTCTCAGAGACAGCACCAGGGCCAACCAAGCTCTGTCCCTGGGTTCAGTACCGGCAGTAACAGCACTGTCTCAGAGACGGCACCTGGGCCAACCAAGCTCTGTCCCTGGGTTCAGTACTGGCAGCAACAGCTCTGTCTCAGAGACGGCACCTGGGCCAACCAAGCTCTGTCCCTGGGTTCAGTACTGGCAGCAACAGCACTGTCTCAGAGACGGCACCTGGGCCAACCAAGCTCTGTCCCTGGGTTCAGTACCGGCAGTAACAGCACTGTCTCAGAGACGGCACCTGGGCCAACCAAGCTCTGTCCCTGGGTTCAGTACCGGCAGCAACAGCACTGTCTCAGAGACAGCACCTGGGCCAACTAAGCTCTGTCCCTGGGTTCAGTACCGGCAGCAACAGCACTGTCTCAGAGACGGCACCCGGGCGGGAGGCAGCTCCCGTACCACAGAGCCAGTCCTGACACGCACAGATCACATTGCTGATGACTGAAGGTTTAATCACAGCCTACACTGTACTGCACTGCCATGGAGAGAGAGCAGGAAGTGACCTCCAGTGAGATCAGCACGGTAATCTCCTCATCAGACAGCTTGCGTCTGTCAAGGCTCATTTAGGTGACGTGAACTCACCGCGTTGCAAAGTCATGAGCTCACTAAACAGTGCAACTTTCACGACGGGGAAAAAATAAAAATAAAAAAATATTTAAGAAATAAAAACTTCCAGATCAGCTTTGGTTTTTTGTGTGTGTGAAGTGTAATTCCTTCAGTTGTCGTAAACACTTGGTACGAGTCACATGCGCGATCCATTTCGGCGCACAGTGACATAGTAAGGGTGCTCCACTGTAACTCTGTGGTGGGGAAGCTGTTGCTAACGAGAGATTTTGAACCGGGCGGGCTTATACAGCGGTGTTCAGACCATCGTCAGCTGACAGTCTTCCAAACACCGGGAAGCTGTGCTGTTATTTGTTGTTTTCTATACAAATATCAAACCCGTCTGAGACAGTCTGTACGAAACCGTTTCATTACAGACGTTAACCCAGGTGGAAGCAGCCACTTCACTCTCGGAAATACAGATATTCTCTCATTCTCTAGCCTCTTTATCCATTTGTCTGTCTCGGTCTGACTCTATATCTATCTGCCTCTTCCTCTAGCCTCTATATCTATCTGTCTGTCTGACTATATCTATGCATCTGTCTGTCTCTTTATCAGTCTCTCTCTCTCTCTCTCTCTCTCTCCATCTCTCTCTATTGCGCTTCTACACCCACTGTGTCTCTCCCTCTTTTGTTTGGCGTTTCTGTTCCTTTTTCTCTGTGTGGGGTCTCTTTCTTTCTCTTTTTCTCTTTCTCTCTCTCTTCTGCAGGGGCGTAGAGATCCTCTGTCTCTGGTGCCATTCATGGCTAAAATTACCCGGCTTTTACACCCAGACCCAATGTACAAGGTCCTCTGCAGCCTCCCACACACACCAGCACACACCAGCACACACCAGCACACACCAGCACACACCAGCACACACCAGCACACACACAAACACACCAGCACACAAACACACCAGCACACACCAGCACACACACACGCACACAAACACACCAGCACACACACACGCACACAAACACACCAGCACACACCAGCACACACCAGCACACACCAGCACACACCAGCACACACACACAAACACACCAGCACACACCAGCACACACCAGCACACACACCAGCACACACACCAGCACACACACCAGCACACACACACGCACACACACATGCACACAAACACACCAGCACACACCAGCACACACACACGCACACAAACACACCAGCACACGCACACAAACACACCAGCACACACACACGCACACAAACACACCAGCACACACCAGCACACACCAGCACACACCAGCACACACCAGCACACACACACGCACACAAACACACCAGCACACACACATACACCAACACACCAGCGCGCGCACACACACACACCAGCACGCCAGCACAAACACACACACACACACACACACACACACACCAGCGCACACACACACACACCAGCACACCGTCACACACACGCGCATGAAAGCCTTGGAAAATCATCACTGAACAAGCTCAATCATCCGCAAACTGAACCACGTTTCCACACCGCCACGGTACCCTGTGCCTATGCCACCCCACACTGAGGCCTCCACTAACGCAGTTAACAGCCAATCTCATGATTAAATAGTGCCAATCCTTCTTCGTGGGCGGCACGGATGGTGCAGTGGGTAGCACTGCCGCCTCACAGCAAGGAGGTCCTGGGTTTGAATCCCCGTCGGCCGGGGCCTCTCTGTGCGGAGTTTGCATGTTGTCCCCGTGTCTGCGTGGGTTTCCTCCGGGTACTCCGGTTTCCTCCCCCAGTCCAAAGACATGCAGGTTAGGCTGATTGGAGAGTCTAAATTGCCCGTAGGTATGAGTGTGTGAGTGAATGGTGCGTGTGCCCTGCGATGGACTGGCGACCTGTCCAGGGTGTATTCCTGCCTTTCGCCCAATGTATGCTGGGATAGGCTCCAGCCCCCCTGCGACCCTGTTCAGGATAAGCAGGTTCAGATGATGGATGGATGGATAATCCTTCTTCATCTCCGTTTTCCACCGCGGAGCTCACAGATCGGGCCAACCGTGAACTCAGGGACAGGACGTCAGTCTCGTGTCTTTTAAATTAATTTAAAAAGAATTCATTAATCATTCATTCAGTTTTTTTTTTTTTTTTCCCAATAGTGGAACAGCGCTCAACTGCCTGACTTGAAACGAAACTTTCGCAAAGTTCTGAATTTTCAAGGACGGACCCGACCGGATTCGGAAAGTCGAAACCCGTTTTGTTAACGCATCCGCTCCGGCTCGGGGTGAATTGTGAGCACACTTCTCGTCGAGGTTGCTCAATCGCGTGGCGAAAGGAGAAAGAAGAAGAAAGAATGTCTTTCTGAGACACTCGTTCACTTTCCCCTCTCGGAACTATTCCACAGCCAGACAGAATGGGCAGACATCTTTTTTTTTTGTTTTTTTTGTTTTTTTTTTCTCTTTAAAATAAGAACACGGCCCTGGAAAGAAAGCGCAGCAGCGATGTTCCCAGAGATGATGTTCGCGGTAAAGTGTTCTCCAAGGCCATTCAGACTGCAGAAGAACACCGCGGAGTGGTGACAATCGACGAGGAATGTCTCTTCCTCCCTTTGTTGGGCTGCCGTTTGAATGGAAACGAAGCGGACAAAGGAAACTGCAGGAAACAAAATCAAACCGTGTGGAACAGCAGGCCTGGGACTGATTGATCGACTCCAGCCTCTGCAGTTTAAAGCACACGAATCAAACCGTGTGGAACAGCAGGCCCTGAGACTGACTGACTGAAGCCTCTGCAGTTTAAGACACACGAATCAAACCGTGTGGAACAGCAGGCCCTGAGACTGACTGACTGAAGCCTCTGCAGTTTAAGACACACGAATCAAACCGTGTGGAACAGCAGGCCCTGAGACTGACTGACTGAAGCCTCTGCAGTTTAAGACACACGAATCAAACCGTGTGGAACAGCAGGCCCTGAGACTGACTGGCTGGCTGACTCAGTTTAAAGAACACGTAAGGCGAAGATTTCTGCGCAAACCGTCGACACGAAGCCGCGCCCCAGTTATAACGGCACAGCCTCTCCCGGGGTTATTCCGGGTGGAGAGGGCGTTTCCCAGGCACGAGGGGAGACGCTGAAAACAGCGCCCGGGGGCCCTCTCTCCGCCCTCAGACCGGCCGGAACGAGCCGCGACACGTCGGGGCCGGCAGCACGGCCTCGGCCCAGACGCCGCGCACGGGAAACGCTTCACGGAGAACGACAGTGTAGCGTAGTGGTTAAGGTAAAGGACCGGGACGCGCAAGGTGGGCGGTTCTAATCCCGGTGTAACCACAATAAGATCTGCACAGCCCTTAAGGGCCCTTGAGCAAGGCCCTTAACCCTAACCTCCAGGGGAGGATTGTCTCCCGTCTAGTCTAATCAACTGTAACAATGAGGCGCAGATCGAACCCAGGGACAAGTGCGATGAGGACCCTAGAGGACAGTACGGTCCGAGGCACTTAGGAACTAGCATACCACGGTTGGCGGCTAGAATACCCGGAGTACAATACTATATATATATATATATATATATACATAAGTGCCATTATAATGGAAGATAGCTGAGAAGGCTAACAGCTGTGCCTACTGGACCGAGAGCCCAGCTGAGGCACAGACAGAGAAAAGTCACCCCCGTGGGAGAGCTACCCATGGACGATTTTTCTCCATCATTGAAAAGTACAGAAACTGATGAAACTACAGTGAAATGGCTAGAGGCGGGAGAAAGACGCACTTCCCGGTGCGGGGGGGGGGGGGGGGGGGGTCCGTAAACATGGTTGGTCGTGATGAAATGAAACACTTGAGAGAGAGGTCAGCCCGGCTCATAACAACCAGCCCACCTCACCACAACACAACCAGCCCGGCTCATAACAACACAATCAGCCCGGCTCATAACAACACAACCAGCCCCGCTCACCACAATACAACCAGCCTGGCTTATAACAACACAACCAGCCTGGCTCATAACAACACAACCAGCCCGGCTCACCACAACACAACCAGACCGGCTCACCACAACCAGCCCGGCTCACCATAACACAACCAGACCGGCTCACCACAACCAGCCCGGCTCACCACAACACAACCAGCCCCATAACAACCAGCCCACCTCACCACAACACAACCAGCCCCATAACAACCAGCCCGGCTCATAACAACACAACCAGCCCCGCTCACCACAACCAGCCCCGCTCACCACAACCAGCCCCGCTCACCACAACACAACCAGACCGGCTCATAACAACCAGCCCACCTCACCACAACACAACCAGCCCCATAACAACCAGCCCTGCTCACCACAACACAACCAGCCTGGCTCATAACAACACAACCAGCCTGGCTCATAACAACCAGCCCACCTCACCACAACACAACCAGCCCCATAACAACCAGCCCGGCTCATAACAACACAACCAGCCCGGCTCATCAAAACGGTCTCCAAAGCACAGGATTCCGATTATCATCATCATCATCATCTTTCATTACATTATTGGCATTTGGCAGACGCTCTTATCCAGAGCGACGTACAGTTGATTAGACTAAGCAGGAGACAATCCTCCTCTGGAGCAATGCAGGGTTAAGGGCCTTGCTCAAGGGCCCAACCGCTGTGCGGATCTTATTGTGGCTACACCGGGGATCGAACCGCCGACCTTGCGGGTCCCAGTCATGTACCACTACGCAACCACCCCAAAAAATCTTCTTAACACAAATTCCTGCTGCACGTACACACCCGAAGGCCCAGAGCAGCCTAAACTGCATGTCTTTAGTTAGTCATTTAACACCAACAAAACCATAAAGGTGGATTGGAGAAAAAAAAAAAAAAAAAGGTGTCCTTGTAGTAATCCTCAAATATTTGCAAGGCAAAAAAATTATAATAATGTAATCATCCTTTATTTCCTTCTTCCCCATTTGTAGCGGTCATACAAGTGTGGCAATCTACGGCAAGTTAAAAATGTGACTATACTATTCATTGCTTCGCTTCGTGCTATTGGTTTTGCTGAATAAGTTACACGTGCTCAGGTGTTTTGTGGACGGAAGCATTTCCTACCATCTCAGGGGCGCAATAGAGGGCCCCCTGGTGGGTCCCCCGTGTCACCCTTTTGGGTCCCGGGCCCTTCTGTTCGGAACCACTGCATTGACTCATCCATCTACTAAAGACACCACAGAGCCAACGGCTATATAAACAATGAGTGGGCTAGAGTTTGAATTGAACTGATTCATTCTTCTTTTTTCTTTTTCTTTTTTAAACGCAGCTTCCTCCTTACACAGCCAAATGTTTCAGACAACGAGAGAGAGTTAGCGCTTTGTATTTTTCTAAACAAAAGTTGCACCGTGTAAACGTGCATCCGGGTCTGCGTTTTCGATGGCTAATTTCTGAAATATTACGTTTTTCTGAATTGTTGCGAATTTAAAAGATGCCAACGGAATCTGGTTTACACAATGTGCACGGTGTTACGTATCCTTCACCGACTTCCCAGTCCCGTGGATTTAGCATATACGCCGTTTTTTTTTGTTTGCTAACGAAACGGGCGCTAAGGCATTCAAGTTTAGTCCTGACAGTTTACAACGTTCACTCGCACTGTTCACCTTGCACTTGTCAAAAAGTGTGATGTAGCCTACTCTTCGCGGCTTGTCCACGTCACCATACGAACGAATTAGGCGCAGACAAATCGCAGAAGACAACGATACGTGTATGGAACAATTCATATGGTACATTTTTTATCTGCTGAGTTTCTCTATATTGTATTGCCCGTTAGAATCGGGGACATATGTACGGTGTGTGTGTGTGTGTGTGTGTGTGTACATACACAGTGCAACACACACGCATACACAAGCGGAACAATGAGCTTGAGGATGATGTGGCAAGATTTCTTCTCCACCTATCAACTCCTGCGAAACGGCACCTTGCGTCCGCATCACTGCGCGAACACAGGGCTGCGTGGTACATTCAAATGTGTGCGAAAATACGCAACCCCCCGCCCCCCCCCTCCACCCGTGTCTAACCCCAGTCCAAAGCCCGTTGTTCTCCCCGCTATTGGCCTCTCCGAGCATCTGTGCATCGAGCCAGTGCATAGATTTCGCCACATTGTGATGCAAATCGCCCCAGCATCATTTCTGCTCCAAGTCGGCTGCGCATGTAAATCCCATTTGTGAATCAAAAGCGCAAATGCCGTCGGGATGACTCCCGCAAGGAGAAGTCAACATACTAATTCACTTTCAATTCTCCAAATGACAGTATGTAACGGCCGTATTTTTTTTATCCCACCCAATAAATCCCCTTTCGCACAAATGTTTTGCTTACACACTCGATACATTAGCAACGCCACAAGCCCGCTTTTAAGCCAATACCACCAGCTTGTGCCTGTTGTGTATACAGACAGACAAGAAAATTATATTTTTTCTGTAATTCCAACAGAACTAGCTAGTGAAAACATACAACCAGGTAGTCAACTGGTAATAGTAAACAATTACCATGATATTCATAGGAAACAACTAGATTAGCTATATATTTTTCCGAGAGCAAACTTTGGCGAATGTCTAATTGACACAGGCAAGTGAGTTACTAGCTAGCTACAGAAGAGTGCACTTCTAGTTTCGGCAAGAATACATTGCGGTTATTTCGAGTTGTAAAGTTAACAAAATACAACAAAACGAAACTACGTTACAACAAACATCTAACGTTATCTAGCAGTACCAAGTGGTCGGTAAATTATCTGATTGTCCAAGTTACTCCAAAAGAACGTACGATACATTCAACGTTATATTTGAAAGATCAATATGAAAGTTGTTTGCCTGCTACTAGACAGTGACAAACTCCGCTCACGTTACATATCGCATGAAGTCGGTTTCCTGTTTACTTGGTTGTTCAATTAAAAACAACCGTATAGCTCATTTTGCGAAAACACACACAAATGCGACGTCAACCAGCAAACGTTATCGGCGACAGTCAGGTTCATCGAGTACTGAAGTTATCAATTGAATGATGAGTTTGCAGAACAGGCAAAATAACAAGGCGTAAATTAAACAGACTAAAGAATATTTATGTCGTTAATTAAAGTGAGTAAAAATAAGAAAAATAATCAAATAACAAACATATCACGTATTGGCAGGGGCCGTTTAGTTGAAAATCGCAAGTGCGTCCACAACTTGTCACTTGTGTTTTTACTTCTGTCGTAACGGCAGCTTAGATCTCATCGCAGAAAAATGCTTCAGCTTGGGAACTGTCCAGCGACAAAGCGTGAGTAAGCTTTTAGGCGACTAGCCACCTGAATACCAGTTTAAGACCAACAAGAGTCAGCATAAACTTTTTAAGTGCCAGCTTCACATTTTTAACTGACCACGCATGGGATGTTTATCAGACTCAAGCCACTTTTTACGTAGCGGACCGTAGACTAGTGCGCGATGCATTATGCTCGACTGAGATCCCATAGCAAGCTAACTATTAGCTAGTTAGGACAGGGTGACTTTTCGATCTTTCTTTTCAGAGTCAGGGATAGCTGACTGCTCCCTTAGCTGGCTAACAATAAACATTCCTGACAGCGCGGCGGCTCTCGCTGACCTGCGCCATCTTTGAAAACTGTCTCCCAGTAGACGATTCTTGGGTAAAGGACCGTAACAGCAGACGTGAGACTATCATCTATAAAACAAACTTAACCCCTTTTCGGTACCGTCCCGGCCTCTTACCGTGTGTTTCTCGAATCCATGTCCCGGAAATAAGGACTAAAACGACTAGAAAACAAGAAATTGTATCCATTGTGATTCACACTTTGCTAACTCTAGGCCAGCTAGCCAGCAAGCTGTCTCTCGCGCACAACTTCTGTAGTCTTTGCTTGAGGGGAAAAAAATGCACCAATCTTACTGGCTGCCACAACACTCACGCCCCGCCCAGAACCGAGCCCTCCCCAAACACCCCAACTCACACAGATCAGCGCCGCGGTAAACGGTCCAACCATTCGCGTCCCAATATTTGTAATTATTAACTCTTAAACAAGCAAACATTTATTCTGGTCTACAATGCAGTAGCCTAACATCGTATTCAACGTTTTTTATTCAAATATACCACAAATATATATGACATCCCTGCCCTCATTGTGGGGCAAAATATGTGCCGTGTATAAGCAAAAGATAGCGACTAATTGTGTGAACTGTACAATATGATAGAATCGCCTATTGCTTATCGTAATTAAATTCTAGTATGTGAATGTTACTTAGATAAGAACTGAAATTGGCCTATGCCGTACCACAAATCCTACCGTGAATATGGCATCCTTGAACTACACAATCCAGTATTATCAATATCCAATTACATTTTATAAACAGTTGGATGGTATATAGAGATTGTAGGCATACGATATATTTACTTTATGGAACAGTGTATTATTTATACTTAATCTCTGCTCTGGCAACAATACTCGAACTGGGAAATCCAATGTCAAATTGCTGTTGCTATTGCAGCCAACTGATACTATCTGAAGCAGTTTAAGTCCATTTTTATATCCGTGGGGCATTTAGTGGTAGGATACGCATAAGTGGTCAAGGGTTGTGTATGCTCTGTCCAGTCGGGTTTAGGGAGGCGAAAACTGTGAATGAAAGTAAACAGATTACAGGCAGTATGACACATTTGTAAACATTCGGCAATTATATTTAATATTGAATCATTTTGTCTATATTGCGGCCTTTTAGAAAAAAAATGGACTACATTCTGTATGTGAAGTACATTCTTGAAAGTATTTGTGGAAAAAAATGTTGTTGCATTGTTTTCCATGATAAAGATACAAATAGAATAGAATAAGATTTGTTTGAGCAAACGATTCTGATATGAAGGTAAACATTGTATATGCTTTGGGTTGATAAATATATGTATTGAGTCTGTAAATTAGTTATGGGCAGAGCGCTTTAATGATAAGATCTACCCTGTATGAGCTCCACTTTATATAACTTGTTACAACGGTTGTAACTAATGAAAAAAAAAGTGAAGTTATATTACGATAGACATGCCTTTTATCAAGATCAAGTTGAACATTCAAATAAGCTCATTGGAAGCTGACATCAGTCAACTTCAAGCGGCTAGTTTGATATCTGCAACTGTGCTACCAGAGCATCGAACTACAGCTTGATTTTTGCTATCTGCATATTAACAATTGACGATTCCTCCTACACAATATGCAGAGAATGGACAGGCCATAAGGGGAAATTTAAATGAAGGAAAACAAAAAAAAGTGATTTCATGAAGTGAAAAAGTATTTTTTTTTTTTTTTTTTAAAGAGATGATGAACAGAACTAACCAAATACACACGTTTACAGGATGTGGGGGAAAAAATGTACACATTTACAATGGTCTTGTAGGCCATAACTGAGTGTGATAATGTGTAAACATGTCACCCACGAGCAGAAGTTGCTGCTGTCACCGATGACATTTAGGAGGCCAGCTGCTGTCGAGAAGCACGTCGCGTTGTTATTGTAATTAGCCTGGGGATTTCGCCCCTCGCGCTGGCGGAACACACGCACAGGTGTTCCTACCGCGGAACTGCTTCCCACGGCGCCGCGGACACGCGCAGCAGAAGGCCAGCAGACGCCCAGCAGACGCCCTGTCATTATTATTGTCAAAACGCTGACCCGTGTGTCTGCCTTGTGATTGGCTGGGACGGGGAGTGGGGCGCGTGTTACCGGGAAGACTGCGGCGGGCGGTTGACTTCTGATCCCTTTGGAATCCTAGCCCCCCCGATCCATTTCAGTCACGGCCATTGTGGAGTCACGATGGCGCGGCGTTAAAACAAAAAACACTGACGTGGATGTTGCGTTGAAAATAAGTGATTGGAAATGAATGAAAACATGACAGGGAAGTCACATAGATGTTAGCACACTGGCGTGATACTATCCTGGAACCGAATAAAGATTAAAAAATAAAATTTAAAAAAGTATTAATCAGCACGCGATTATCAGAATGGTGCATTGGCGTTAGCAATTCGATACTCAGAAGAAGAGGTGATTCTTTGCCTGCAATGAAAATATAAAATAAAAAAACTATGAATCGGAGGGACGTAAAAACCATGGTTAGAATCCTAATCCTAAATATCAGTAGACTAGCCTATGTTGCTGTGAATGATGGTGCGAAAACCCCCACAAAGACGTTTCAAATGTTTATCTATGACTAAGAATACTAGGCGTAACAGTGCCGCTACTGTCTCCATGGGCAATATATTTTACCCAAATTAACCTTTACGTCTATAAATATACACTGCAGCTGTATAATTATTTACCGGGAATGTTCAAATGATCCATGTAAGTTATTTCGAGTGGAAAGCCTGAGGTGCAGACCGGTGGTTTGCCAGTAATTCGAATCGCGGCTCGTCTTTGGACTAATGATATCCTACTGCTGTCACAGCGCATTCACAACACCCCCCCAACCCCCCAAAAAAAAAAACTCGCCAGAGCAGTGGCAGAGATTGATGGGCGTCCATTGTGCGATCTGGGCCTGGGCCTGTTGATCTTACCGCTGGTTTTTGTGTGCGCTGCAGTAAAAACTCCCCCCAAAGGAGGGAGCCCATGCGGAATGCAAACCCCCCCATCCCCCCCCCCCTCCCCCCCAACCCTGTGTCCGGTCAGCCGCGCATTTCAGGGAGAGCAGTCCACAAATTCAGTCGGTTAAAATGAAGAGAAATCCAACAGTAATGTACTTTAAAGTTACTTAAAAAAAAACATTCAAACTTGCTCGCCAGCTAAGTTTACGGTGGAAAAATCTGACAACAGAAAACTAGCTCTCTGCTTTCTTTGAACTGGATATTTTTCAAACGTAACGCCGTTACAGGTTCAACCTCCCTTCAATGTCGCGAGCAAACGAACTGTCGCTAACTTGGTTATTCGCCGGCGTTAGCAGTTGGGGAGGAACTTTCCGTTTCCCTGCCTATTGCTCTTTATTCCTCCCGTTAAGAGCCCCCTCTTATTGTTTGTAATGATAAGTGAAACTCCCTGTGCTGTGCTCTGAATTCCTACACTCTCAGAAATAACGACGCGAGAAGTGCCCAAAAAGGTACAAATGCTTGTCGCTGGGTGGTACCCTAACCAGCCATACATTATTCGTTTCTATTTGTATTATAATACATTTGTGCCTCTTTTTGTCATTTTTACCTTTTTGCCTGGAAAATGTACTCATTTGTACCCAAACAGAACATCATTGTACTTTCAGGGTACATTTGGGAAATATTATCCTTGTATCTACACTTGTCCCATCTATACCCCATCTATACCCCTGACAAGGCAGATCAGAAAACCACTGGCTTTGGATCCGCAGCTCAGTGAGATCAGCGTGCATCTCCATGCCAGTCCCATCCCTCTGGAACACTCTACCCCACGTATCAGAGACTCTATCCCTCTATCACAGTATCAAAAACGCTCTCAAAACCCGCCTGTTCAAAACCGCGTTCAAATATCCCCCAATATCAAGAACACTCTCAAAGCCCACCTGTTCAAAACAGCGTTCAACACCTGCTATCTTCAATTCACCTGCCACTGTTATTACTTGTGTTTTTCATTGACTTAGTTCTATTGTTCACATGTCCTTATTTTATTGGCCTTTTCTCATTTTCATTTTAGTAGTTTATTAAATTTTGTCGTGAAGAATTTTTTTACATACTTTTAAAAGTGCTATAAAATAAAACGGAGCATTAGTTCATCTGAGTATTTATAATGTACTTTTCAGTAGCAATAGGACCTTGACATTTTTTTCCAAGTGTAGAACTATGTAAACAAAAGGCAAGAATGGCAAGTATGGAACTCAGCATAACATAAAGGTTATGTCGTTCACGGTTGCTGTTGTATGGCCAACCCTGCCCTTTTCATGGGTTGAACACCTTCCGACAAGAACACCGGACTCCTTGTGGGCGTCGCGTGTTTTAGTTTCTTCTCTTTTTTTGTTGTTTTCTTCTTTTTTTGAGAAGCCGATAGTCTTGAGCAATGTTTTCTTCGGTGCATGTACACAAATCATTTTTGAAATATCATTTATTATCCAAAAAGAAGGCGATATGTCGCCGCCGATCTGCTTCACGGTTGACAAAACTCAGCCGAAGATACGCGGCGAGGACTG
Organism: Conger conger; assembly: GCF_963514075.1. Taxonomy (NCBI): domain Eukaryota; kingdom Metazoa; phylum Chordata; class Actinopteri; order Anguilliformes; family Congridae; genus Conger; species Conger conger. Next base: position 8,606,392 of record NC_083768.1, on the reverse strand, counting down.
TAACCGCGCCAAGGACGTCAAGACGCGGCACGTTTCTGATTTATTAATGTGACAGGGAAGCGTGTTCTGCTGCCATCCGCAGCTGAACGTATGGCGGCACAGATTGTCTCATATAGCTATTGGCACATATAGTAAATAATGTATGCTGGTCTAAAAAAAATAAAAAAATAGGAGGAAAATGTTGCTATGAAGGTAATACACCGGAGAGTCAAACACAATACACAAATTCCCACAATAAATTATGATCAACCTTTTGAAAATGGATGATGGATTATGTGGAAAAACAATGCTGCCATTTCCAATATATTCTGTGTGTAGATAGGATTATCTTTTGTTCGGCCAATAACTTTGCTTTCTTGGGGAGTTACTAAGAATTCTGTGAGTGTACACAAGTACACTCACTCAGAGCAAAATGCTGATAGGCCACATCAGCGTTTCTGCACTACGCAACAGCGGGTCTCTCTGGACTACCTCACTGAATTGGTCTCACTGTGTTACATCACACAGTGTTTAATTCTCAGTCTGAGCGAGGTCATTTAGCAACGGACTCCTGGCCCTGGAGGGATGCACACTTGATCTTATCAGTTAATTATTTGTATCTGTGTTTCGCTGAAAGGAACTTGAGATTTAATTGGTACTAATTGCCGAATTTAGGTGCTGAGACGTGTTGGAAAATCGACACCCTCTTTCGGACCAGGGTCGGAGCTCAAACACGTATGGGACTGTGCTGTTGTCATGGGAACACAAACTAAATAAAATGGACCTGAATGGGCCTGCCATTCATTTTTGACCCATTTAGAAATACAAGTCTCTGGTCTTAATCTCAAGAACCATGTGTTCTACTGAGCTGACACCTACACAAGGGACATTCAAAAAAATAAAATAAATGCAATTTTTGGAAATGTTTTCACTGAAAAAACACTGTTTTTTTTGTGGGTTTTTTAACATCCAAAAATGTTGTATAGTGTATTGTATTATGTAAAACCATGAAATAATACTTTTTTCTGATGTGCCTCAGGAGATTAAAAATCAATTTTTATATTGATACAAAAGCAAAACTTTTTTCTTGTTTTCCTGGGACATTACCAGACATTACCAGACAATATTGAACTGACAACTTCTTACTTTGACTATTGTGAGAAAGCTAAGACCAGTCCATCTGCACCCACACACATTCACATACATACACACACTCACACACACACTCACACACTCACACACACACTCACACACTCACACACACACTTACACACACACATGCACTCACACACGCAGACACACACATGCACACACACACAGACACACACGCACGCAGACACTCACACACACACACAGACACAGACGCAGACACACACACACAGACATACACATACATACACACACTCACACACACAGACACACACATACATACACACACTCACACAGACACACACGCAGACGCAGACACACACACACAGACATACACATACATACACACACACTCACACTCATACAGACACACACGCACGCAGACACACACATACATACACACACTCACACACAGACACACACATACATACACACACTCACACAGACACACACACACACGCAGACACACACACACACACACACACACACACTGACACACACATACATTCACACACTGACACACATGGAATAAGAAAGAGCCACCTATGGAGAAGGTCCCCTGTTAAGGCATGGAGAGTTCGGTCAACCTGACACATTTCCAGAAAAAAAGCTCCCGCGTTGAGACCGAAATCGATTTTCAATCTCGCACCCTCCTGAGACGCGAGGGCAAAACTGCAGTCCTGACAGAAACATGGTGTAGAGAAAAGATTTTCAAAAATATGATTTCCATTTCACAAGATCTTAGCTGTTAAAAAAATATAAAGTTTTGATATCTTTGCCAGGTACTTCACTGATTTGATTTTACTGCTGTGGTCTATTTTCAGAGTATCTGTCAGGTTTCCCAGGATCTCCTGAGCATTCTATTAGCCCAGTGCTGCTGGCATCTATCACAGCCAGTCGATCTATTGCTTGCAAACGGTATTTATTAATATCCACACAGAACATTACTGTACTTTCAGGGCACATTTGACAAATTTGTTCCTTGCAAAAGGTACCTTCACTCTACTCTTATTTCTGAGAGGGGGCAGGGTGGCCAACTCTCCCGGTATCCTTAACGCCACAGGTAACCGGTCAGGGCATTGTTCAGCAAATATATACTCAATAACAACAAGTCAGCTGATGAAAGCCAATCAAACAATAAACAGGAAAGGCCAGGCATTACTGTGATATACAGTACTGTGTAGAACCCTGGGCACCCTAGACTTTATTATACATATGTTTATTTATTTGTGTGTGTTAGTATAAAAGATCACAAATGTTTAATTTTATAGGGACATTTTTGTATTTAAAGTAACAAATTACTGTAAGCAATTGACTACTTTATACATAAAAACTTGATCAAACTTGAACTTGCTGTCTGAGATCAGAAGCAAGGAGCCAACCAGAAGTCTGCAGAAGAACTGTGACAAGTTCTTCAGCGTGGTTGGAACAGCCTCCCTGCTGATTGTCTTATAGAACTGCAGGACAGCGTTGGCTATCTCAGAGAAGTGACGCAGTTTTAAGGTGGTCACAAAAAATATTGGTTTGATTCAGTTTTTAACCATTCTGCCAAATTACTAAAATGTAACGTCAAATGTATCGTACGTTTATTTAGCACCTTTCATTGTATTATTTTTGAAAGAATCGTATCTGTACAGAATGTTATACAGACGTTTGCACAGTACTGTATGTGTGGGTAAATACTGACATTATTAACGGACTGTGAAATGCGAGTTGAGTAGCTACAGTCGCCAGGTTGTTCGTCATGTGACATCACCGCAGCCCCAGGGGTCGTGCTGTCTCTCTGTGGGCGCGAGAGGGGAGACGGGTTTGGGGGGACAGGTGCGCCGAACAGCCGGGCCTGGGACCCACCTGAGTGATTAGATAGATGGACAGAATCCTTTATTTCGACAGGGGAGAGCATACTGAGACCAGGTTTCTTTCACAGATGCGCCCTGCTCACAGACAACACATGCGGAGAACGCGGTAGTAAAAAAAAAAATACGAAAGTGCAAAATACAGTGATAAAGTACAGAAGTGCAAAGTAGGGTGGTTGCCAAAAGGCAGTGAGCAAATGAAACAGATGCAGAGCAATCAGATGATCGGATTGGCAGGTGTCAATCCACATTAATCAGCGGAGGGTCGGGAAGCCAGAGAGCACAGATGGCAGAACGGGGTTGCGTTTTCCGGACCAACCTGCCCGGACAGCTGGTCAACACCCACTGGACACTGGAAGAGAGAGCGGTGTTCACCATCGCCAATGAAACCCACACCGCCTTGGAGTACGTCATGGAATAGTCTGCGCACTCTATAACAAAGGGCTCCTATTCCACAGAGGAACCCTATCTAGTTAAAAAAAACGGTTCTTCATATGGGAGTTTTCATACTGCACACCTATGACAGAGGGTTCCCGGAAAGAACTAAGAAAGGGTTCTCCTATGGAATCAAGCCAAGAACCCTTTTAGAACCCTTGTAGAACCATTTTCTCTAAAGAGTGTGGAGCAGCATCCGCACGTTCATCGCCAGCTTGTCACGTTGGCGGTTTGAATCCGTTTGGTCGCAGTGGCAGGTCTAGTTTTAACAGTCTGACAATATGATAGCATCACATGCAGGAGAGCTGAAGTGTTTAATCTGCGCCCAGAGGCCTCGATATCACTCCTGCAGAGTACTCTACAACTGAGGGACCGGCAGTCAGGAGCATCACTGCAGTGGGATCGCCTCCTTCACAACATTACGGTTATTACACACGTATATCACGGTTATTACACATGTATCACAGTTATATCACGGTTATTACACATGTATCACGGCTATCATGGTTATTACACACATATATCATGGCTACTACACATGTATCACGTATGACAGGCAATCGAAGGGTTGCTTTGTGAAAACGTGGCATGTTTCAGAATCAGTTTTCACAGGCCCTTACTTACCTAGCCACTAATTACACTGCTCGTGTATCTATGAGGTAAATATCTATTTCAGAGGGAGGTACCATGAAACAAACTTGTTAAGTGCTATGAAAATACATTTTACAGCCTGTTTCATAGTACCTACTTCTGAAAGCCAAATAGTTCCCTAATAATTACACAAGTACTTGCCCCGTAAATACTACTAGGTTAACTAATTAACAGCCTAGGGTAATGTTTTGGATAACACTTTATTTTACAGCTCATTAATGACCTAGTATTTAAGTACTCTGAGTGAAAGTCAGTGAGTGTCATATGGAAGTGCTACAGAAATACATTTTACAGCTCAGTTCATAATACTTACCTCTGGAATGAAAATAGTTACATAAAAAGTACCTGGTATTTTGGTATTTTAGGGCCTGTTAAAATAAAGCATTACCATACATTACATTACATTACATAGATGCTCTTATCCAGAGTGATGTACAGTTGATTAGACTAAGTAGGAGACAATCCTCCCCTGGAGCAATGCAGGGTTAAGGGCCTTGCTCAAGGGCCCAAGGGCTGTGCAGATGTTATTGTGGCTATACCGGGGATTGAACCACTGACCTTGCGTGTCCCAGTCCTTTACCTTAACCACTACGCTACAGGCCACCCCAAGGCCACCCCTAGGCCACCCCTAGGCCACCCATTACCCAAAACTGTCACATCTTGTGGAACAGTTTTTTGCTGACCAAACAGCTCAGTCCTCACCCCCATACCTGCCGATTGCTCCGACAGAAGAATGATTCAGCAACGGACGTTGCCATGACTGGCAGGTGTCTGCGAGACTCGCGCGAGCTGCGAGATTGCGGTCGAGAGGTTATCGCTGCGTGTTCTGTAAGGTCAGAGGTCAGAGGTCAAGGTCAGGAGGCTGCCGGGGGGGGGGGGCGTTGGGGGGGCGAGAGCGCGGACGTGCGCTTCCTCCAGCGGCCTGACGGGAGACGGAACGTTCCGGCGAAAGCGTGCGGGTCAGCGGAGGCCGCGGCAGCGCTGGGCCTGGGCCAGGTCTGGGCACGCTCCGCACATCTGAAGGATGGATTTGATTGGACAGCTTCCCTCAACACCAGCCCCCCCCCCCCCACGCACACACAAAACTCCAAAGGTCTGAGATCAAAGGGAGCACCAGCAGCCCGGCTCGTCCTCCTGCGCACACATTCTCCTCTCAGCAGGGCGGCCATTAAGCCGGTAAGCCTCCGAGCTGCAGGAGGGTCACCGATGCAGAGTCACACACACACACACACAGACACACACACACACGGTCACAGACAAACGCAGACACACACCGACACATACACACGCTCACAGACACACACACGTCACAGACACATGCAGACACACACACCCACAAACCCACACAGACACACAGACACATACACACACACCCACACAGACACATACACACACACACTCACAGACACATACACACACACACACAGCACACACACACATATACACATCACAGACACACATACACAGACACACACACACACTCACAGACACAAACACACACACACCCACACAGACACACAGACACATACACACACTCACAGACACAAACACCCACACCCACACAGCACACGCACACATATACACATCACAGACACACATACGCAGACACACACACACTCACAGACACATACACACACACAGCACACACACACACACACATATACACATCACAGACACACATATGCAGACACACACACACTCACACTCACAAACACACACACACCCACACAGACACATACACACACATCACAGACACACATATGCAGACACACACACACTCACAGACACAAACACACACACACCCACACAGACACATACACACACACATAGCACACACACACACATATACACATCACAGACACACATACGCAGACACAAACACACACACACACACATAAGCATACAGATACAGCAGCTGGTATGGAAGCCACAGAGCCAAACAGAAGGAGAACACTTACCTTTTTCTCATTACCAGCGAGCACATTAATCAGCCACTTCCTCACACTACAGGCCAAGACGCATAGAAGGCAGTCCAGGCCGTACATGACAAATGAACCTGCAGGACTCACAGGTCCCTGATAGCACAGGCATCCGATCAGTCACGCAGGTGCACAGCAGATAACCAGCGAGTGTATGTCCGACATACGCCATGCTACTCTTCTCCGTAGCATATCGCAGTAGACACTGGGCATTCCGAATCATTACGATTAGTGTACACTTTAGCGATGGCCTGCATTCGATGATTTCTGCGAATTCAACCCGTCTCCTGGAGGAACTTGCCTTTATTTCTTTATTTTTTTGTCAAACTTCTCGACCCACCAGTCAGGGTGCGCTGGAAGCTCAGAGAGTGCTGAGTGCCTGTCAATCACAGAGTGGAAGACAAGATGGGCTCTTTGTAAGAAAAAAAGAAAAAGAAAAAAAAAGGGTTGCAATGTGTCAGTGCCAGGAATGGATATATATATATATATATATTTTAAAAAACATCCTGTTACATCCCCGCCTGCCTGCCCTTCCTCTTACCAGCTGGAGGCAGTGTAGTAGCAGGGCAGTGAAATGGATTTATTCATTAAATTAAATTTACCTCATGGTAAATGGTTGGAATTTTTATATAGCGCCTTTATCCAAAGCGCTGTACAATTGATGCTTCTCATTCACCCATTCATACACACACTCACACACCAACGGCGATTGGCTGCCATGCAAGGCACCGACCAGCTCGTCAGGAGCATTTGGGGGTTAGGTGTCTTGCTCATGGACACTTCGACACAGCCCGGGCAGGGGATCGAACCGGCAACCCTCCGACTGCCAGACGACTGCTCTTACTGCTTGAGCCATGTCGCCTCCTCATCTTTCAGACAGTGGGGGCTCCCTGGTCTCTTCACTGGAAGCCTGATCTGGCCACCCCCCCCCCCCCCCCCCCCCGTGTGTGTGAGACAGTGTGTGAGAGAGAGTATGTGAGTGTGTGAGAGAGAGACAGTGTGTATGAGACAGTGTAAGAGAGTGTGTGTATGAGACAGTGTGTGAGACAGTGTGTGTATGAGACAGTGTAAGAGACAGTGTGTGAGACAGTGTGTGTAAGAGACAGTGTGTGACACAGTGTGTGTATGAGACAGTGTGTGAGACAGTGTGTGTATGAGTGTGTGAGACAGTGTGTGTATGAGACAGTGTGTGAGACAGTGTGTGTATGAGACAGTGTGTGAGACAGTGTGTGTATGAGACAGTGTGTGAGACAGTGTGTGTATGAGACAGTGTGTGAGAGAGAGTATGTGAGTGTGTGAGAGAGAGACAGTGTGTATGAGACAGTGTAAGAGAGTGTGTGTATGAGACAGTATGTGAGACAGTGTGTGTATGAGACAGTGTGTGAGACAGTGTGTGTATGAGACAGTGTAAGAGACAGTGTGTGAGACAGTGTGTGTAAGAGACAGTGTGTGACACAGTGTGTGTATGAGACAGTGTGTGAGACAGTGTGTGTATGAGTGTGTGAGACAGTGTGTGTATGAGACAGTGTAAGAGACAGTGTGTGAGACAGTGTGTGTATGAGACAGTGTGTGAGACAGTGTGTGTATGAGACAGTGTGTGAGACAGTGTGTGTATGAGACAGTGTGTGAGACAGTGTGTGAGACAGTGTGTGTATGAGACAGTGTGTGAGACAGTGTGTGTGTGAGACAGTGTGTGTAAGAGACAGTGTGTGAGACAGTGTGTGTATGAGACAGTGTGTGAGACAGTGTGTGTATGAGACAGTGTAAGAGACAGTGTGTGACACAGTGGCCACTCTGTAGCAGAATAAACCCAGCTGTAGTGAGATGCAGTATAAAAAGATAAAAAGTAAACATACTATTATTATTAATAGTAATAGTTGTGGTAGTAGTAGTATAATGTAAAAAACATAGTAGTAGAATATAGTGGTAACAGAATAAAATCACATTATTTTAACATTCTAGCAGTAATAGAATTTTCATGATGATGAATATTCATCTGCTTGTTCTTTAGATTCATATTATTATTGCATCAGTGGATAAAACGCACTGCTGTGTGTATGTATGTCTTTTGTCTGCAGAGACGTTGACATTCAATCCCACAGCCCGGACCCCACCGTGCCAGCGGCCATCAGGCTCGTGATGAAATGCTGCGTGTGACGGGAAGATCAATAACGCAGAGAGACGGGCCGATGAATTATTCACGGGAGGAGGAAGACTCCTAGGCTAAGAGTCTTCCTCCGCTGTTCGTAGAGGTCCGAGCGCACAGCGGCAGAGAGACAGCGACCACAAATCACTCTTTTCTCACCCTTTAATACTCCGCGAAAAAGAAAATGTGCATTCTCGCTCGGACTCGAAAAGAAAAACAAATCGCAAGTACTGGGGTTCATACAAATACGCGCCGAGGCGCGGCGCCAAGGTTTGTAGTTATGCCTAAGTGCCTGTGTTCGTGCGCACAAGAGCGTAATGATAAAAATAAAAGTAAAAAAATGAAAGAGAGAGAGAACGCCAGGAGGCGAACACTGCTGCTTCGCGCAGTAATACTGATAAAACAACAACAACACACGGTAACAAAAGACAACGGCAAAAAGGCACACATTACATTAACCTTACATTCTGGAGTAAAACACTTTGTAAGTGCCACCATGCAGGAATAATATTTTTTGGAATGGCACATAGATATCAATATAACCTTTTTTTTTTTTTTTTTTTCATTTCGTTACAGAAATATACGGTCCCCATTCAAACAGCACAGAATGATATTATTGCATCACGACACATTAAGAATGATTTAAATACTTGGAGCACGGTGTGTTGTCATAAATACCCACGTATGTATGAGCTATGATTGTCATAATCACACATGGCTTTTGTCCTTCATTTTAACAAATACAAAATACACATTTCATATACAGAGTCCCTTTTTCAACATTCGGCTTCGATACTACAGTGGCTGACCACATGCAAAACCATTGCAAAATATATGTTGATGAGTATGTTTTACTAAATTCAACATATAGAAAACATAATTCATTTTTATGTTATTATGGCCTCTTAGACATATTAGACATTTATAAAATTGAAATGTGAAGTGTCATGTATGTATTTACTTAGGGTAGTTCAATAACACATACTGTGGGGTCCAAAAGTCTGAGACCACATTGAAAATCTTCCATGTCATCCTGAAAATGAACAGTAAGTTTTAGGATCTTGAAAAAAATTGAAATGAAATTAGTTTTACTTCAAAGTTACTTCAAAGCTTTGCAAGAACTAGCCTACTCCAAAGACCAAAGAAAAGCAAGGAGTCCTGCACAATCCACCTGACCTCAACCCCATTCATGGGGACACTCAAAAGACTGACAAAAGCCACTCGTTCAGTAACATCACAAGACGCTCTTTGGAACATTGTCAAATAATGCTGGCACAAATGTGTGGAAGCCCATGCCATGTTGCAATCAAAGCAAAAGGGGGACATACCACCTGAAATTAATTTCTTCAAAGATTCAGGTTTTCACTCAAATTGTTATGCTGATAATATAATTAGTAATGAACAGTTTGTGTTAAATTAGAAAACAATGCACAATAGAAGCATTTTCACGAGTGGTCTCGGTCTTTTGGAACCCATTGTCTATATACTCCATATGTGTTTCTTGTAAGCTTATTTATTTCTTATTTTTACCAATTTTGCACATGACAATATGTAATAGGGGCCATAATCATGTAAATATAAACATGTGTTCCATTTGTGTCCTGTAGTAAAGCATACTAATCAACACACATATGATTTTTTACAAACCGACTGCATATGGGTGGAGTTACTGAACTTACATTACTGTTGTATTGGTCCCTGCATTTCCACGTAAGACCTGGAGCTGTTAAACTGAAGAACTGACCTCAGAAACATTATGAGGTGCACACACTATCGTGCAGCCACACTCGGCCGCCATTTTGGCTCAGTCTCTTCCCACTGCGGGTATACTGAATAACACGGCCGCCATTTTGGCTCAGTCTCTTCCCTCCGCGCGGTGTACTGAATAACACGGCCGCCAGTTTGGCTCAGACTTTTCCTAGGCAGGGCCACTGAATGACAAAGGGTGGCCTCTGACAGGTCTTTGTGGCCTCATTTTTCTTCTTTAAAAAAAAAAAAAAAAAAGAACAAAAATGAGATCAGTCCCGGTAGGCACAATGGTGATTGTCAAGGCAACGGGGGGGTTGACGGTTGGGGGAGAGGAGAGAGACACCCCATCCCTTCCCCCTCGTCAGAGACCCCTGAGAGGGTCAGAGGTCAGCGCGCAGACACAGATCACTGGCTGGGAGTGGCGGTGCGGGACCGGATGGGGGTTGGGGGAGGGGGGGTGATTTAGGCGTTCCCCCGGGCGAGGATGAGGAGGAGGAAGAGGAGCAGAAGGACGGTGGGGGACCCCCGGGAGGGAGGTCCCGCGGAGCGCAGCGTGGAGACCTTGACCTCGGACAGGGCGAGGGCGGACAGGGGCACACGCGACACCAGCGTGGGGCTGCCTGAGGTGATGAGAGAGTCGATCTTCTCCGCCTCCTTATTACACGCTTCCATCTGGAGAGGGGAGGGCAGGGCGCGGGGGTCAGTACAGAGAGCAGGGGAGGGCAGGGTGTGGGGGTCAGTACAGAGAGCAGGAGAGGGCAGGGTGTGGGGGTTAGTACAGAGGGCAGGGCATGGGGGTTAGTACAGAGAGCAGGGCGCGGGGGTCAGTACAGAGAGCAGGGGAGGGCAGGGTGTGGGGGTCAGTACAGAGAGCAGGAGAGGGCAGGGTGTGGGGGTTAGTACAGAGGGCAGGGTGTGGGGGTTAGTACAGAGAGCAGGGTGTGGGGGTTAGTACAGAGAGCAGGGTGTGGGGGTTAGTACAGAGAGCAGGGCATGGGGGTTAGTACAGACAGCAGGGCGTGGGGGTTAGTACAGAGAGCAGGGCGCGGGGGTCAGTACAGAGAGCAGGGGAGGGCAGGGTGTGGGGGTCAGTACAGAGAGCAGGAGAGGGCAGGGTGTGGGGGTTAGTACAGAGGGCAGGGTGTGGGGGTTAGTACAGAGAGCAGGGTGTGGGGGTTAGTACAGAGAGCAGGGTGTGGGGGTTAGTACAGAGAGCAGGGCATGGGGGTTAGTACAGACAGCAGGGCGTGGGGGTTAGTACAGAGCAGGGCGTAGGGGTTAGTACAGAGAGAAAGGGAGGGCAGGGAGTGGGGGTTAGTACAGACAGCAGGGTGTGGGGGCTAGTACAGAGGCCAGGGTGTGGGGGTTAGTACAGAGGGCAGGGTGTGGGGGTTAGTACAGAGAGCAGGGCGTGGGGGTTAGTACAGAGAGCAGGGTGTGGGGGTTAGTACAGAGAGCAGGGCGTGGGGGTTAGTACAGAGAGCAGGGTGTGGGGGTTAGTACAGAGGGCAGGGTGTGGGGGTTAGTACAGAGAACAGGGTGTGGGGGTTAGTACAGAGAGCAGGGTGTGGGGGTTAGTACAGAGGGCAGGGCGTGGGGGTTAGTACAGAGAACAGGGTGTGGGGGTTAGTACAGAGAGCAGGGTGTGGGGGTTAGTACAGAGAGCAGGGTGTGGGGGTTAGTACAGAGGGCAGGGTGTGGGGGTTAGTACAGAGGGCAGGGCGTGGGGGTTAGTACAGAGAGCAGGGCGTGGGGGTTAGTACAGAGGGCAGGGGAGGGCAGGTCAGTACAGAGCAGGGTGTGGGGGTTAGTACAGACAGCAGGGCGTGGGGGTTAGTACAGAGCAGGGCGTGGGGGTTAGTACAGAGAGCAAGGGAGGGCAGGGAGTGGGGGTTAGTACAGACAGCAGGGTGTGGGGGCTAGTACAGAGGCCAGGGTGTGGGGGTTAGTACAGAGGGCAGGGTGTGGGGGTTAGTACAGAGAGCAGGGCGTGGGGGTTAGTACAGAGAGCAGGGTGTGGGGGTTAGTACAGAGGGCAGGGTGTGGGGGTTAGTACAGAGAGCAGGGTGTGGGGGTTAGTACAGAGGGCAGGGTGTGGGGGTTAGTACAGAGAACAGGGTGTGGGGGTTAGTACAGAGAGCAGGGTGTGGGGGTTAGTACAGAGGGCAGGGCGTGGGGGTTAGTACAGAGAACAGGGTGTGGGGGTTAGTACAGAGAGCAGGGTGTGGGGGTTAGTACAGAGAGCAGGGTGTGGGGGTTAGTACAGAGGGCAGGGTGTGGGGGTTAGTACAGAGGGCAGGGCGTGGGGGTTAGTACAGAGAGCAGGGCGTGGGGGTTAGTACAGAGGGCAGGGGAGGGCAGGTCAGTACAGAGCAGGGTGTGGGGGTTAGTACAGAGAGCAGGGTGTGGGGGTTAGTACAGAGAGCAGGGTGTGAGGGGGGTTAGTACAGAGCGGGGGGGGGGGTTAGTACAGAGAGCAGGGTGTGGGGGTTAGTACAGAGGCCAGGGTGTGGGGGTTAGTACAGAGGGCAGGGTGTGGGGGTTAGTACAGAGAGCAGGGTGTGGGGGTTAGTACAGAGAGCAGGGTGTGGGGGTTAGTACAGAGGGCAGGGCGTGGGGGTTAGTACAGAGAGCAGGGCGTGGGGGTTAGTACAGAGGGCAGGGGAGGGCAGGTCAGTACAGAGCAGGGTGTGGGGGTTAGTACAGAGAGCAGGGTGTGGGGGTTAGTACAGAGAGCAGGGTGTGAGGGGGGTTAGTACAGAGCGGGGGGGGGGGTTAGTACAGAGAGCAGGGTGTGGGGGTTAGTACAGAGGCCAGGGTGTGGGGGTTAGTACAGAGGGCAGGGTGTGGGGGTTAGTACAGAGAGCAGGGTGTGGGGGTTAGTACAGAGAGCAGGGTGTGGGGGTTAGTACAGAGGGCAGGGCGTGGGGGTTAGTACAGAGAGCAGGGCGTGGGGGTTAGTACAGAGGGCAGGGGAGGGCAGGTCAGTACAGAGCAGGGTGTGGGGGTTAGTACAGAGAGCAGGGCGTGAAGAGGGGTTAGTACAGAGCGGGGGGGGTTAGTACAGAGAGCAGGGTGTGGGGGTTAGTACAGAGGGCAGGGTGTGGGGGTTAGTACAGAGGGCAGGGGGGCGTGGGGGTTAGTACAGAGCGGGGGGGGGGGGGGGGGGGTTTACCAAGACCTGGGCTCAGAGTACTTGTTTTGGATTAAAATACTTTTCTGCATTTGATTTAAATTGGGTGTACTGGAACAAATGAAATTGTCCCAAAAGTGTAAACACCATCTGCTCATCCCCAGAGGCTCAAATGCACCAGGCAATATCAAAAGAGCACAGAAAAGTATTTAAATCCAGGCCAAATACTATCTGAACCCAGGTCTGGGTTTACCCTTGATAAGAGAGGTGGGCAATGAGCCCTGTATCTGTTTCCAGTTTCCATGCCAACTTCTGGCCTTAATTACTAAACTCTCCTATTCTGTTTGGGGCCAGTTTGACCCTATTTAGTGTTTGACAGCTCTTAAAAACCAGTTAACCTTGTTTCATACTGATACTGAATGATTTTTCTAATTTTCTAATTTCGTGGGACTGACTGGTAAACATGCAATAAAACATAATGCTATGCTAAGTGTTATGTGGGATTCTTTTGACCCTCTGTTATTATATAAAATGAAGGAAAATATACAACCATTTTTATTTTTATCTCAGATTACTTTGTGGCTGATGCTGGTGTCACTCTCCCATACAGGTGCCAAACTTTCACTTACTGTTCCTTAGGCTCTGAAATGAGATGTTTCTCACAGATTTTGAATATTTATGAATAAAGGGCCAGTCATTTGGGAAACAAATGAAAGGCGACAACCAAAGTGTCCAAAAAATTGTGTGTTATTTAATGCTATCTTAGCTACATTTCTTGATAAGCGCACGAATGAAAGCTTTTCTTGTGTTCCTATTGTGGGGGTTAGTACAGAGGGCAGGGCGTGGGGGTTAGTACAGAGAGCAGGGCGTGGGGGTTAGTACAGAGGGCAGGGGAGGGCAGGTCAGTACAGAGCAGGGTGTGGGGGTTAGTACAGACAGCAGGGCGTGGGGGTTAGTACAGAGAGCAAGGGAGGGCAGGGAGTGGGGGTTAGTACAGACAGCAGGGTGTGGGGGCTAGTACAGAGGCCAGGGTGTGGGGGTTAGTACAGAGGGCAGGGTGTGGGGGTTAGTACAGAGAGCAGGGCGTGGGGGTTAGTACAGAGAGCAGGGTGTGGGGGTTAGTACAGAGGGCAGGGTGTGGGGGTTAGTACAGAGAGCAGGGTGTGGGGGTTAGTACAGAGGGCAGGGTGTGGGGGTTAGTACAGAGAACAGGGTGTGGGGGTTAGTACAGAGAGCAGGGTGTGGGGGTTAGTACAGAGGGCAGGGCGTGGGGGTTAGTACAGAGAACAGGGTGTGGGGGTTAGTACAGAGAGCAGGGTGTGGGGGTTAGTACAGAGAGCAGGGTGTGGGGGTTAGTACAGAGGGCAGGGTGTGGGGGTTAGTACAGAGGGCAGGGCGTGGGGGTTAGTACAGAGAGCAGGGTGTGGGGGTTAGTACAGAGGGCAGGGGAGGGCAGGTCAGTACAGAGCAGGGTGTGGGGGTTAGTACAGAGAGCAGGGTGTGGGGGTTAGTACAGAGAGCAGGGCGTGAGGGGGGTTAGTACAGAGCGGGGGGGGGGGGGTTAGTACAGAGAGCAGGGTGTGGGGGTTAGTACAGAGGCCAGGGTGTGGGGGTTAGTACAGAGGGCAGGGTGTGGGGGTTAGTACAGAGAGCAGGGTGTGGGGGTTAGTACAGAGAGCAGGGTGTGGGGGTTAGTACAGAGGGCAGGGCGTGGGGGTTAGTACAGAGAGCAGGGCGTGGGGGTTAGTACAGAGGGCAGGGGAGGGCAGGTCAGTACAGAGCAGGGTGTGGGGGTTAGTACAGAGAGCAGGGTGTGGGGGTTAGTACAGAGAGCAGGGCGTGAAGGGGGTTAGTACAGAGCGGGGGGGGGTTAGTACAGAGAGCAGGGTGTGGGGGTTAGTACAGAGGGCAGGGTGTGGGGGTTAGTACAGAGGGCAGGGGGGCGTGGGGGTTAGTACAGAGCGGGGGGGGGGGGGGGGGGGGGGGGGGTTTACCAAGACCTGGGCTCAGAGTACTTGTTTTGGATTAAAATACTTTTCTGCATTTGATTTAAATTGGGTGTACTGGAACAAATGAAATTGTCCCAAAAGTGTAAACACCATCTGCTCATCCCCAGAGGCTCAAATGCACCAGGCAATATCAAAAGAGCACAGAAAAGTATTTAAATCCAGGCCAAATACTATCTGAACCCAGGTCTGGGTTTACCCTTGATAAGAGAGGTGGGCAATGAGCCCTGTATCTGTTTCCAGTTTCCATGCCAACTTCTGGCCTTAATTACTAAACTCTCCTATTCTGTTTGGGGCCAGTTTGACCCTATTTAGTGTTTGACAGCTCTTAAAAACCAGTTAACCTTGTTTCATACTGATACTGAATGATTTTTCTAATTTTCTAATTTCGTGGGGACTGACTGGTAAACATGCAATAAAACATAATGCTATGCTAAGTGTTATGTGGGATTCTTTTGACCCTCTGTTATTATATAAAATGAAGGAAAATATACAACCATTTTTATTTTTATCTCAGATTACTTTGTGGCTGATGCTGGTGTCACTCTCCCATACAGGTGCCAAACTTTCACTTACTGTTCCTTAGGCTCTGAATGAGATGTTTCTCACAGATTTTGAATATTTATGAATAAAGGGCCAGTCATTTGGGAAACAAATGAAAGGCGACAACCAAAGTGTCCAAAAAATTGTGTGTTATTTAATGCTATCTTAGCTACATTTCTTGATAAGCGCACGAATGAAAGCTTTTCTTGTGTTCCTATTTGAAATGTTTTATGATCTAATCTGAGTGAACCAGTGCTGGTGGGTGCAGCCAGTTAGCCTATTTAGCCAGGGTAACTGGGGGAAACACAAACCTGGACACACATACACACACACACACACATACCGATCATTATCACTCTCAGAACGCCAGAGTGTCATGTGAGTTTCTGAAAGTATTTCAGTGTTTTACGTGATGTGAGTTTGTGAAGGTATTTAAGTGTTTTACGTGATGTGAGTTTGTGAAGGTATTTCAGTGTTTTACGTGATGTGAGTTTGTGAAAGTATTTCAGTGTTTTACGTGATGTGAGTTTGTGAAAGTGTTTCAGTGTTTTACGTGATGTGAGTTTGTGAAAGTGTTTCAGTGTTTTACGTGATGTGAGTTTGGGAAGGTATTTCAGTGTTTTACGTGATGTGAGTTTGTGAAAGTGTTTCAGTGTTTTACGTGATGTGAGTTTGTGCAAGTATTTCAGTGTTTTATGTGATTTTTGTGAAGATGTAAAATAAAGAGTGTATGTTTTAGGGCGGGTACCTGTATTGTTTCAGTGTTTTACGTGATGTGAGTTTGTGAAAGTGTTTCAGTGTTTTACGTGATGTGAGTTTGTGAAGGTATTTCAGTGTTTTACGTGATGTGAGTTTGTGAAAGTGTTTTACTGATGTGAGTTTGTGAAAGTGTTTCAGTGTTTTACGTGATGTGAGTTTGTGAAGGTATTTCAGTGTTTTACGTGATGTGAGTTTGTGAAAGTGTTTTACTTGATGTGAGTTTGTGAAAGTGTTTCAGTGTTTTACGTGATGTGAGTTTGTGATGGTATTTCAGTGTTTTTACGTGACGTGAGTTTGTGAAAGTGTTTCAGTGTTTTACGTGATGTGAGTTTGTGAAAGTGTTTCAGTGTTTTACGTGATGTGAGTTTGTGAAAGTGTTCAGTGTTTTACGTGATGTGAGTTTGTGAAAGTATTTCAGTGTTTTACGTGATGTGAGTTTGTGAAAGTGTTTCAGTGTTTTACGTGATGTGAGTTTGTGAAAGTGTTTCAGTGTTTTACGTGATGTGAGTTTGGGAAGGTATTTCAGTGTTTTACGTGATGTGAGTTTGTGAAAGTGTTTCAGTGTTTTACGTGATGTGAGTTTGTGCAAGTATTTCAGTGTTTTATGTGATGTTTGTGAAGATGTAAAATAAAGAGTGTATGTTTTAGGGCGGTACCTGTATTGTTTCAGTGTTTTACGTGATGTGAGTTTGTGAAAGTGTTTCAGTGTTTTACGTGATGTGAGTTTGTGAAGGTATTTCAGTGTTTTACGTGATGTGAGTTTGTGAAAGTGTTTTACTTGATGTGAGTTTGTGAAAGTGTTTCAGTGTTTTACGTGATGTGAGTTTGTGAAGGTATTTCAGTGTTTTACGTGATGTGAGTTTGTGAAAGTGTTTTACTTGATGTGAGTTTGTGAAAGTGTTTCAGTGTTTTACGTGATGTGAGTTTGTGATGGTATTTCAGTGTTTTACGTGACGTGAGTTTGTGAAAGTGTTTCAGTGTTTTACGTGATGTGAGTTTGTGAAAGTGTTTCAGTGTTTTACGTGATGTGAGTTTGTGAAAGTGTTCCAGTGTTTTACGTGATGTGAGTTTGTGAAAGTGTTCCAGTGTTTTACGTGATGTGAGTTTGTGAAAGTGTTCCAGTGTTTTACGTGATGTGAGTTTGTGAAAGTGTTCCAGTGTTTTACGTGATGTGAGTTTGTGAAGGTGTTTCAGTGTTTTACGTGACGTGAGTTTGTGAAGGTGTGTGTTTTTGAGCGGTACCTGCAGTGGGGTGGGCTGTTGGTCCACGGGCGCGATCAGCACCACCAGCTCCCCATCGATGCTCAGGTACCCGAAGGCGTCGCACTGGGGCACGGACACGTGCAGCCGGAGGATCGCCAGAACGTCGTGGACCGTGACGGGCCGCCGGTGATCCAGCTGTGAAGACAACGGGGTTGTCACGGCGACGTCACGGCAACGTCACGGCAATGTCACGGCAACCCCACACACCCGCGCGGACGCGCTCAGTTCAGTCCACGGACGCGACATGTCCGCCGTGCCCCCCGTCCGCGCCCACAGGACTTAAACCCGCAAACCCTCCGGGACGGCACAGGCCCCGGCTCCGTAACCACCGTCATCGCCACTGTTGCCCCGGCAACCGCGGATACTGTAAAAATAAATACCCTCTTGCGGAGAGGCAGCTCGAAAGCAATAAGCGTAATTGAATTCCAAGCATCGCCCGGACATCCCTCGGAGTTCCGCGAACACGGATTTGGGGTTGAGGCGCACTTAGCAGGAGGACGCAGCGGGCATTCGGAGAGCCCGGGCCTGCTACTCCCACTTCATACCGGAAGGAGACACGGTGCGTGAATTCTACGCTGTTGAGCAGACATTTTTATCCAAAGCCATTTACAGTTGATTAGACTGAGGGGACAATCCCCCCCCGCCCCCCCCTTCCCCCCTCCCCCCCTCCCCCCTCCCCCCACGGAGCAATGCGGGGGTTAAGGGCCCAACAGCTGTGCGGATCTTACCATGGCTACACCGGGGCTTGAACCACAAACCTTCCGGGTCCCAGTCATGCACCTCAGCCACTACGCCACAGGCCGCCCCACAGACCCAAGTAGGAGCCGGTATTCGCACTTGGTGGCTCAGCGCACTGCGATCTGCAGGTTCATCTCAGGGGACAATCACATGGGGTTTCTTACATCACACATCGTCAGAGGCACAGCTGGTCTCCGAGGTGCCCAGGAGCCTTACCGCCCCCTAGTGGACGGCTATTGCCATTACCGCCACGTGAAACGCACCACGGGAAGCTACAGCAGTGGTAGCTCAGGGGCCAATCAGCATGGGGGACATGAGAGCAGATGTGCTTCCAGAGCCCGGGGCTGGACTCAGCTGTGTGACTGGAGTGGAGGACAGAACGGGAGCTGGGACAGAGGGGCTGATGGGAGTCCGACAGGACCCCAGGGAGGGGGGGGGGGGGGGGGGGGGGGGGGGAGGGGGGTTACCTCAGCGAAGATGTTCATCTGCTCTTTATTCCACAAGATCCTCAGCATTCCAGCACAGAGGGGACAGCAGGCTCCTACGGACACAAGAGCCTGATCAGTGCCCCACCCCACTCTCTCTCTTTCTCTCTCCCTTTCTGTCTCTCTCTTTCTCTCTCACTCTCTCTTTCTCTCTCCCTTTCTGTCTCTCTCTTTCTCTCTCACTCTCTCTTTCTCTCTCCCTTTCTGTCTCTCTCTTTCTCTCTCACACTCATACACTCCCTTTCTCTCTCCCTTTCTGTCTCTCTCTTTCTCTCACACTCTCTCACTCTCTCTTTCTCTCTCCCTTTGTGCCTCTCTCTTTCTCTCTCTCACATTCTTTCTCACTCTCTCTTTCTCTCTCTCACATTCTTTCTCACTCTCTCTTTCTCTCTCACATTCTTTCTCACTCTCTTTCTCTCTAACACTCTTACACTTTCGTTCTCTCTTTCTCTTTCCCTTTCTGTCTCTCTCTTGCTCTCTCTCACACTCTCTCACTCTCTCTTTCTCTCTAACACACTCTTACACACTCTCTCTTGCTCTCTCTCTCTCTCTTTCTCTCTAACACTCTTACATACTCTCTTTCTTGCTCTTTCATGCTCTCAAACACCCTCTCTCACACGCAGACATTTTTATCTCTCTCTTATTCACTCACTCTCTTCCCCCTTCTTTCTTTCACTCTCCCTCTCTCCACCACTCCCTGTCCCTCTGCCCTCCTCTCTCTCTCACGCACACTTTGTTGTGTGTTGTGAGCGTTGTGACAGCGTTGTGAGAGCGTTGTATTGTGTGAGCGTTGTGAGAGTGTTGTGTGAGCGTTGTGACAGCGTTGTGTTGTGTGAGCGTTGTGACAGCGTTGTGTGAGCGTTGTGAGAGCGTTGTGACAGCGTTGTGTGAGCGTTTTGTGAGCGTTGTGTGAGTGTTGTGACAGTGTTGTGTGAGCGTTGTGTTGTGTGAGCGTTGTGTTAGCGTTGTGACAGCGTTGTGTGAGCATTGTGAGAGTGTTGTGACAGCGTTGTGATAGCGTTGTGAGAGCGTTGTGACAGTGTTGTGTTGTGTGAGTGTTGTGACAGCGTTGTGTGAGTGTTGTGTGAGCGTTGTGTTGTGTGAGTGTTGTGTGAGCGTTGTGTGAGCGTTGTGACAGCGTTGTGACAGCGTTGTGTGAGCATTGTGAGAGTGTTGTGACAGCGTTGTGACAGCGTTGTGAGAGCGTTGTGACAGTGTTGTGTTGTGTGAGTGTTGTGACAGCGTTGTGTGAGTGTTGTGTGAGCGTTGTGTTGTGTGAGTGTTGTGTGAGCGTTGTGACAGCGTTGCGGTGGGCCCTCTCACCGGGGGGAGTGACCGGCTGGCAGCCCTGCGTGGCGAGGGGGGGGCAGGACACGGAGTCACAGCCGGACTCAGAGCTGAGCTCAGAGACCACGCCCACAGAGTGGCACTGCCCCGGGTAGTCCACCATGACGCGGTCAGAGAACGCCTCACACACCGTGCTGTACGTCTCCCCGTTCTGCCCACACACAGGGCTGGGCCTGCTGCAGCCCTCCTGCACACACACACACACACACACACACACATTACATTTATATACACACACACACACACATTACACATTACACACACACACACATTACATATATACACACACACACACACACACATTACACATTACACACACACACACACATTACATATATATACACACACACACACACACATTACACACATTACACACACACACACATTACATATATATACACACACACACATTACACACACACACATTACACAAATTACACACACACACATTACATATATATACACACACACACACATTACACACATTACACACACACACACACACACAACATATATATACACACACACACACACATTACACACACACACATATTACACACATTACACATACACACACATATTACACACATTACACACACACACACACATATTACACACACATGTAACATTACACATGTAACAGCATACACACACACACACATTACACACACATACACACACATTACACACACACGCATTACACAAACACATTACACACACACACACGAGCACATAACACACATAACAAATGTAACAGCATACACACACAAACGCACATTATAAATGTAACAGCATACACACACAAACGCACAATATAAATGTAACAGCATATACACACACACATATAACAGCACACACACACACACACATTACACATGTAACATTACATACAGTACACACACGCAGGTACACACACACACACACACAAACATTACACAGGAGGAGGGGGCATACATTTCCCAGGTCCAGCAGACAGAAGACCGCATTAGAGATCAGAGAATACCCACAGAGCTGAGAGTCAGCGTATCTCTTCCACAGGAAGACATTTGAGGAATACGAGGCAGAGCAGGAAGAACTAAGAGGCCAGCATCTAGAGACAGTCAGAAAAGAGAGGGATACAGAGAGATACAGAGCGAGAGTGAGAGAGCATGTTAGAGGAAAAATATTAGGGTGACAGTGAAATCAGTCAGAAGAAAGAGAAAAGATAAGAGGGGAATTTAGACTGAGGGGAATGTTTTTAAGGGACACCACCAGAATTCCCCACAGTAGCCTGGGGGGTGACATCAGCTCAGGAGGTGAGAGCACCCAGTTTTTAGCACGCTATTCTACAACGAAGAAATACTGACAACAGCATCTCGGAAGTTTTCATTCATTCATTCATTCATTATCCTAACCCGCTTATCCTGAACAGGTGGGGCTGGAGCCTATCCCAGCATACATTGGGCAAAAGGCAGGAATACACCCTGGAGAGGTCACCAGTCCATCGCAGGGCACACACACCATTCACTCACACACTCACACACTCATACCCACGGGGCTCTCCAATCAGCCTGACCCACACAGACACGGGGAGAACATGCAAACTCCACACAGAAAGGCCCCCGGCCGACCGGCATTCGAAACAAAATAAATCAGATCACAATGATCCCGCTAGTAAAAAGGACTCAGTATGAATGAACTGTTGCTTAAACAAAATAAAAACTGAATGAATGGATCCTGGCTCTGTGAGACAGAGCGCTCCCTGCTGGCTGTACCTGGCAGGGTCCGGAGTAGGCCGGGACCTTGCCCCTCTGGGACAGCAGGCAGAGGGTGGGGTGCTCCTGGCCGGCCGTGTCGCACACGGGGTCCAGCAGGGTCTTGTCGCAGACGAGGGAGCGGGCAACACAGTCGTGCTGCCGGCAGGGGAACTCGCTCACGCTGGACAGGCACACCTTCCGGCTGGGCAAACACCTGAGGGCCCAGAGACCTCTTACTCAGCGTCGCCCGCGCCCATCCGAATGAGCACTGAAGCTCACCACATCCCCACAACATCACCACATCACCACATCACCACAACATCACCACATCATCAACACATCATCACATCACCACAACATCACCACAACATCACCACATCACCACATCATCACCACAACATCATCAACACATCACCACATCACCACAACATCACCACAACATCAACACATCATCACATCAACACCACATCATCACCACATCATCAACACATCACCACATCACCACAACATCACCACAACATCAACACATCATCACATCAACACCACATCATCACATCAACACCACATCATCACCACATCCCCACAACATCACCACATCATCACATCAACACATCACCACATCACCACAACATCACCACAACATCAACACATCATCACATCAACACCACATCATCACCACATCCCCACAACATCACCACATCATCACATCAACACATCATCACATCATCACACCACATCATCACATCAACACCACATCACCACAACATCATCACATCATCACCACATCATCACCATCACCACAACATGAACACATCATCATCACATCAACACATCATCATCACATCACCACATCATCATCACATCACCACATCATCACATCACCACATCATCAACACATCACCACAACATCATCACATCATCACCACATCATCACATCAACACCACATCATCACATCACCACATCATCAACACATCACCACAACATCATCACATCAACACCACATCATCACATCATCATCACATCATCACCACATCATCACCACAACATCACCACAACATCACATCAACACATCATCATCACATCATCATCACATCACCACATCATCATCACAACATCAACACATCATCACATCAACACCACATCATCATCACATCATCATCACATCATCACCACATCATCATCACATCATCAACACATCACCACAACATCACCACATCATCACATCAACACCACATCATCATCACATGATCATCACATCATCACCACATCATCATCACATCATCATCACATCATCAACACATCATCAACACATCATCAACACATCATCACATCATCATCACATCACCACATCATCACATCATCACCATCACCACAACATGAACACATCATCATCACATCAACACATCATCATCACATCACCACAACATCAACACATCATCATCACATCAACACATCATCATCACATCAACACCACATCATCACATCATCATCACATCACCACATCATCACATCATCACCATCACCACAACATGAACACATCATCATCACATCAACACATCATCATCACATCAACACATCATCATCACATCACCACAACATCACCACATCATCACATCATCATCACATCATCATCACATCATCACCACATCATCACATCATCACATCATCACCACATCATCACAACATCACCACATCATCACAACATCACCACATCATCAACACATCATCACATCATCAACACATCATCACATCAACACATCATCAACACATCATCACAACATCACCACATCATCAACACATCATCACATCATTACGGCGGGCTGTCGTAGTGTAGCATAGCTTAGTGGTTAAGGTAAATGACTGGGACCCGCAAGGTCGGCGGTTCTAATCCCGGTGTAGCCACAATAACATCCGCACAGCCCTTGGGCCCTTGAGCAAGGCCCTTAACCCTGCATTGCTCCAGAGGAGGATTCTCTCCTGCTTAGTCTAATCAACTGTATGTCGCTCTGGATAAGAGCATATGCCAATAATGTAATAATGTAATAAT